>NW_023270447.1:42167034-42416324 GCF_011800145.1 Mirounga leonina
AAAGAAAGAAAGAAAGAAAGAAAGAAAGAAAGAAAGAAAGAAAGAAAAGAAAAAATATATACATAGAACAATAGAACAGAATAGAGAGCCCAGAAATAAACCAACACTAATATGATCAATTAATCTATGACAAAGGAGGTAAGAATATAGAATGGGGGAAAAGATAGGCTCTTCAATAACGGTGCTGGGAAAACTGGACAACTATATGCAAAAGAATGAAACTCAACCATATTCTTATGCCATATACAAAAATAAACTCAAAATGGCTTAAAGATCTAAATGTAAGACCTGAAACCTTAAAACTCCTGGAAGAAAATACAGGTAGTAATTTCTCTCATATCTGCCTTAGCAACATTTCTCTAGATATGTCTCCTTAGGCAAGGGAAACAAAAACAAACTATTGGGATCATACCAAAATAAAAATCTCTTGCACAAGGAAGGAAACTATTAATAAAACAAAAAAGGCAACTGCTGAATGGGAGGAGATATTCACAAATTATATATTTGATAAGTGGTTAATATCCAAAAAATATAAAGAATGTATACAATTTAATACCAAAAAAATGCAAATAATCTGATTAAAAGATGGGTAGAGGATCTGAATAGACATCTTTTCCAAAGACGACATACAAGTGACCAACAGACACATGAAAAAAAGCTCAATATCACTAATCATCAGGGAAATGCAAATCAAAACCACAATGAGATATGACTTCACACCTGTCAGAGTGACTAGAATCAGATAGACAAGAAATAATAAGTGTGGGTGAGAATGTGGAGAAAAGAAACCCTGTGCACTGTTGCTGGGAATGCAAATTAGTGCAGCCACTGTGGAAACAGTATGGAGGCTCCTCAAAAACTTAAAAATAGAAATACCATATGATCCAGTAATTCCATTACTGGATATTTACCCAATGAAAACAAAAACACTAAATTGAGAAGATTTACGCATCCCTATGTTTATTGCAGCATTATTTATAATAGACAAGATATGGAAGTAACCCAACTATACATTGATAGATGAATAGATAAAGATGTGGTGTACACACACACACACTCTGAGATATTACTCAGCTATAAAAAAGGATGAGATCTTGTCATTTGCCACAACATTGATAAACCTAGAGGTTATTACACTAAGTGAAATAAGTCAGACAAAGAAATACAAATACTATATAATTTCACTTATATGTGGAATCTAAAAAGAAAATAAATGTACAAAAAGCAGGCATAGACTCAAATACAAAGAAGTTTGTGGTTACCAGAGGGCAAGGAGGTAAGGGATGGGCAAAATGCATGAAGGGGAGTGGGAGATACAGGTTTCCAGTTATGTAATGAATAAGTCATAGGGATAAAAGACACAGCATAGGGAAAATAGTTATAGTGTTATAATAGTGTTTAATGGTGACAGATCATAGTTATAGTTGTGATGAACATAGCATAATGTATAGAGTTGTTGAATCACTATGTTGTACGTTTGAAACTAATGTAACACTGGGTGTCAACTACACTTAAATTAAAAAAAAAAAGAAAGTCAATTAAATAGATTAAAAAATCCAAGAAGCTGAAACTGGAATCTATAAAAACTTAATACATAAAGAAAAGTAAGGAAGTAAAGAGTGTTATAGAAATTGGCTTCTCTGAAAAAGAAAACTAACATTCTTACTTCATGCTATTTATCAAAATAAATTAAAGTTATATTACATTTAACTATCTTAAACAAACACAGAATTATTTTAATGTACAAAGTTTTAGTCTCTAAGAAAAAATTGAACATACTCAACTAAAAAACAATGGAGAATTAAAAAAACATAAGTTGAAAGATTTGATATGATGCTTATAAATCACAAGCAATCATAAATATAACTTAAAAACTAATAACAAACTGGGGAACACAGTTTCTTTTCTTTTTTTTTAAATTTTATTTATTTATTTGACAGAGAGAGACACAGTGAGAGAGGGAACACAAGCAGGGGGAGTGGGTAAGGAAGAAGCAGGCTTCCCGTGGAGCAGGGAGCCTGATGCAGGGCTCGATCCCAGGACCCTGGGATCATGACCTGAGCCAAAGGCAGATGCTTAATGACTGAGCCACCCAGGTGCCTGGGAACACAGTTTCTAAAAACATGGCAGCTAAAAGATCAGTGTCCATAGATATACAGAACTCATGGATGTTGATGAAAAAAATGCATGAACTCCCAATTAAAAGATGGGACCAAAACACCAACAGTCAGTTCACAGACATATATACATACACACAAAAAAATAAAAAAGAAAAGACAAATGCTTAACAGTAAATAAACATATTTAATGTTATGAATTATGGCAGAGATGGCTAATAGACCATGAGGATTTATGCTCCTTTTCCACAGCAGCTTTTTAGTTAGGAACTACATTTCTTAGTCACTCTTGCAGGACCATATGCAGGGCAGTATGACTGGTCTCTGTCAATGGAATGTTAGTGAAAAGTGATGTGTGTCTCTTTTAGAGAAAAGCTTTTAAGTATTGGATTGAGCCTTTTTCACATTCTCTATTCCTCTTCCACCTTCTGGATTTTGACTTAGCTGAAATTATTTGGTATTTTCAGCTCTTATAATGTAAGGTGGTCTCTTTTCTCTAACAAGATTTATAAAATAGGGAATTCTCTAAACAGAGGAGGGTTCAGAAAGTGGGTATAAAACAAGTAATGTTACTATGTGAGTATTAAGTTTTAAGAGAGCATTAAGACTATACTCAGAAAAGCAAGGAAGAAGACATGTGATATTGGAAATTGTGAATCCATTTCAGAGTTAGGTTTCTCTATGTGGCAGACAAAAAAAGTAATGGTGATTTAAACAGGATATTTACTGCTTTCTCACATAAAAGAAATCCAAAGACAGGCAGTGTAGTACTAATATGATGTCTACACATTATCATTTAAGACCTAGGCACTTGGGGCGCCCGGGTGGCTCAGATGGTTAAGCGTCTGCCTTCAGCTCAGGTCATGATCCCAGGGTCCTGGGATCAAGTCCCACATCAGGCTCCCTGCTCCTTGGGAGCCTGCTTCTCCCTCTGCCTCTCTCTCTCTCTCTGTCTCTCATGAGTAAATAAATAAAATCTTAAAAAAAAAAAAAAAAAAAAGACCTAGGCACTTATCTTTCTGTTCCACAATCCTAGCATTTTATTCCCTTACTCAAGGTCACATAATGATTCAAGATGGATCATGGAATGCTAGCTGCCATAGCTACAGGCTTGAGGAAGGAGAAATGCAGAGAGAAAAAGCCTGCTGAGTCAGTTTCCTTAAAAAGCTTTATGGAGAGGGCGCCTGGGTGGCTCAGTTGGTTAAGCTACTGCCTTCGGCTCAGGTCATGATCCTGGAGTCCCTGGATCGAGTCCCGCATCGGGCTCCCTGCTCGGCAGGGAGTCTGCTTCTCCCTCTCCCACTCCCCGTTTGTGTTCCCTCTCTCGCTGTGTCTTTCTCTGTCAAATAAATAAAATCTTTAAAAAAAAAAAAAAGCTTTATGAAGAGTAGCAAACTATACTTCTGGCTCCATTTCATTGGTTAGAATCACTGCATAGTCACACCAAAATATGAGTAAATGTGTCTTATAGCAGGTGACAAAATATCCAGTTAAAACTTGGACCAAAGGGAAATGATGAAGATGATAGGCAACTGGCAGATCTCCCATAGGGCCCATCCTACAGAATGGTGAAGGGAAGTTCTAAGATGGCCATTGCCAGCAACTCTAGGAAAAGCTAGGCCACACTGAAAGAGGACATAGCCCTTTGGGGGGAAAATGGGGGTCCCATGCTTTAGATGATATGATTGAGACGGCAGGACAACTTGAAAATCTGTAAGGACTTTTTTGTTTGTTTTTTTGAGAGAATGAATGAGAAAATAATAGTAACTACAAACTCCAGGAAAAACAAAAGTTGTGCAATAAAATTATGTTGAAATATAAAATAAAATAATGGTGTAAGAAAATAGAGTTCACTGAATATTTTTAATAAAGTATATATATTTTTAAATGTCCAGGGGCTCAGATGGGGACCATGTAAAGAAAGATGTAATCCTAGCATACTTCTTGAACCAATGTGAGAAAAAATGTTTACATAGGCATAAATATGAAAATTATACATATTGGTTTTTAACATTTACAGTCAGCCTTCAGACAAGATATGGATCAGTTGTAACTGTAAAGCAGAATAACTGTTAACATTACAACGTGTAATGTTAACAATACAATGTGTATTGGTTGTTTATTCTTCTGGTCAAGTGGCTGACTGAGAGCTGTGGCTTAGTGCTGCCGCTCAACATAAGAGAGTATCAGACCACATATTACTAGCCCGGGAAAAGATCAAAATTCAAAGTACAGTTTTTATCGAATGTGTATTGGTTTTGCACTATCATAAAGTAAAAAAATAATAAGTGGAACCATCATAAGTTGGGGACTGTCTATACTAGCTAGAAGGTAGACCTATATAAGCTTTAAAAATATATGAATTAGACACTTTCAGCTTTTAATTTGCTTGCTGTCTTAGAATTTGAAGATATTTCAGTAGCTTTAGATAGTTTCCTTCTATTCAGGAGCTGTTTCCAGAAAGATTAAGATAATGATTTTTCTTTATATATAAATTCGCTGATAAAAAGAGAGGACTTCAAAGTAATTTTGCTAACCTTACAGCAACTCTCAATTTGAGATTACCATTTTCATTAAGAGGTTTTGAAGTCTCTAAATATTTGTGAACACCAATGTGGACTTTGTGAGATTCTGGGGTCCAGAATTTCCCTGAGGCAGCACTATTATTTACCTTCTCTTCATTTGTTTCTCTTGCCAGCTCCACCTTGATCAACATAAAATGCAGACTTGAAAAGAAAATAATGCATTAAAAGATGGAATTGGGAGCTGGTAGAAAAGATAAAGAATTACCTTGGTCAGAATTCCTTCCTTTTCTTGGGATACACATGGGTGGTAAGTGGGGGAGGTTGAGTTATTTTCAGGGTGATGATGAGACTGAATATTTTGTACATAACGTGATAGAGACATCCTTGTACTTTCCTAAACCAGTGCCAGCAGCCTTTACTCAAAGCTGCTGAAAAGTAGAAAAATTGATACAGAGAATAACAAAATAAAGTACAGAGAATTCCTGATTTTCCTGTACTTCAGATTTTACTTCCCTGGAAGCTATGTATCCATGTATTAATGGTTTCTATGTAGTATGATATAGGGTGACTTTCTTTTCCTTTTTTAAATTTGCATTTTAAAACAGAGAAAGACAATTATCGTATGGTTTCACTTACTTGTGGAACATAAGGAATATCAGGGAGGACATTAGGAGAAAGAAGGGAAAAATGAAGCGGGGGTGGGGTGGGGGTGGGAGTCAGAGGAGAAGATAAACCATGAGAAACTATGGACTCTGGGAATCAAACCCAAGGTTTTAGAGGGGAGGGGGTTGGGGGGATGGGTGAGCCCAGTGATGGGTACTAAGGGGACATGTACTGCATGGAGCACTGGGTGTTATACGCAAACAATGAATCATGGAACACTACATCAAAAACTAATGATGTGCTGTAAGGTGACTAACATAACATAATAAAAACTTATTAAAAAATTATAAATTTGCATTTTATAATTTTTCCATAATAAATATATAAGACACCTATGAAAATAAAAAGGGAGAGAGAATGCTAAATATAAAAATGAAAATCATTTGGATAAATTTCCTTATTTTCTTCATTTTATTTTCTTAATCTTGTTATCATCCTTTTGATATCCCTGCTATAAGGCAACCTATAAACCAGCTGAGCCACAAGTCAAGATTTCAGGCTTTGTGCTACACACTAGGTTGGCTATTTTCAGTTCTGGAGTATGTGAAAAAGTTCAGGTCATTCTTTCTCACACGGAAAGGTTCTATTAAGAGGAAAAATGTTTCAGATATCTATATATTTATAGATATATTTTTAAAAAGCAGGATGTAAATTTTATGGACAACAAATCTATATTCATAAGAAAAGTCATGAAAAAGAAATATACCAATGTGTAAATAATTTTAGCTTTTAACATAATGTCCAAAAAAGCTCCACAAGTTGGCCAGTTTGTAGGTGGTCAATTAGTGTTAGTTGAATTTTGATTTGTAATCTGACTTTTAAGAAATCTCTCATAAGGATATAATCCAAATAGGGGCAATTTATATAAAAATGTATTCAGCACACCCCTAAATGCATGAAAAATTGGAAGTGAGCTAAATATTTAAAAAAATAGGAATATGGTAAGTAAACATATTTGGAAACAGTCTAGTTGGTGTTTAGTCTCTGGATGGTAACAGTTTTGCTTTTTACAAATCGTACAAAAGTCTCCTGTTTTCCAAGACAATATCTGATAATAACCATAAAAAATGACACATGGATATGCACATATAACATTCATTGAAAAAAAGAAAAGAAAAATATGTAGACAGTGATTGCAGATACAAACCAATCTATATCCAGATTAAGGCTAATTAATAATTTACAAGAGATGAAAACAAAGTTTTAATATTGAGTGGGTTCCTTATGTCCCTTGCAACCTGTGAAAGTGTCTACATGTATACTAATAATTTTTAAATGTATCAACAAAGGAACATTTATTGAAGCCATTCTAAATAAAAGTGCACTGAGAGATTACTGGGTCTGTCCTACTGTTGAGCCGTTTATAGCTATTAGATAAGTAAGGATACTTGAAAGAAATGAAAAATCTGCTTTTGCTTTCCAGTCTTGGAGGCATTTTCAGAATTCTCAGAATTTCCTGTAACATGACTTAGATCTTCACAAAGTTGTGGAATAACCACTGGAATTCTCTTTACTAGATTTTAGTATTTAAAAAAACCCATTATAGTGGGTTTTATTATGAGATCAGGGCTACCACAGGGCCTCAGCAAATTGGTTCTGGATGTGGTGGTCTGTAGCAGAGACTTAGATAATTTTTTTTCCTAAATGCATCATACTCTAGATGTGTTTATTCCTTTTTTTTAAGGTTTTATTTATTTATTTGACAGAGAGAGAGCGCGCTGGCGCACACGTGCGCGCGCACGAGTGGGGGAGGGGCAGAGGGAGAAGCAGGCCCCCCGCTGAGCAGGGAACCTAACCTCCCCGCTGAGCAGGGAGTCCAGCTGATCAGGGAGCGTGACTCGGGACTCAATCCCAGGACCCTGGGACCATGACCTGAGCCAAAGGCAGATGCTTAACCAACTGAGCCACCCAGGCGTCCCTAGATATGTTTATTCTGTAAATTCAGAAAATGTGCTCTATGGCAATTTCCATTTGAAAACAAATAAAACGCATTAACATGCCTTGAGAGCGGAGCTGAGTTAACATTTTCTATTATGAGCCAAAAAAAAGTTGTAAATAAATTTTTGTTCATAACTGCTTTAAAGATTATCTCAAGTTAAAGTATTTTTTTCTATAAATGTTTATATTAACTTGTCAGCAAAATGCATTAGTTTTTTTAAAACCCAATCATTAACATCTCTGCATTTTTTCCTAATACTCATAAAAAGGCTTTTACACATTTTATAACACTAATCAGTGAATGCATTTGATTTTGTGTCCTGCTTTTTCTATTTACTATTATGTCAAATGTATATTTACCTTTATGAAGATTTTTCATGTTTGTTTTAAATCAATATTTTAGCCATATATAAGTATTGATTCTTTTTGAAAACTTAATGAATTGTACATTTAATTGAAAATTACCTTTTACATCTCAAAAATGCAGAGATAAGGCATTTATTTTTCTCTATGAGAAACATTTTTATAGAAAAGTCTACACAACCAGGAACATCTCTCCCCAGGCCATCTCCTACCAGTTTTGTCGCTTTGACTATAAATTCAGTAAAGATATTCACAAATCTTTCTCTGCAGCTGTGATCTCTTTTTGGGATTCCAATTTGGATCCCAAACAGCCTCCTAGACATGTTCATTGAGATGTCTTGATATAAATTAATTTTTTAAAGATTTTATTTATTTATTTGACAGAGAGAGACAGCAAGAGAGGGAACACAAGTGGGGGGGTGGGAGAGGGAGAAGCAGGCTTCCCGCTGAGCAGGGAGCCCGATGTGGGGCTCGATCCCAGGACCCTGGGATCATGACCTGAGCGGAAGGCAGATGCTTAATGACTGAGCCACCCAGGCACCCCATAAATTAATTTTCTTAATTAATAGATAAAATGGACTCTTAACAAATGCCTATTTGCTTGTCAATATTCGTGTTTTATATGTAGCAAAAAAGAATTTTTTTTAAGATGTTTTATCTATTTATTTGTGTGTGAGAGGGAGAGAGAGAGAGCACGAGAGAGCACAAGCAGGGGGAGCAGCAGAGGGAGAGGGAGAAGCAGCTCCCCGCCCCCCCCGCCTCCCCCCCCTCCCCGGGGGCAAGAAGCCGGATATGGGACTTGATCCTAGGACCCTGGGACCACACCCGAGCCAAAGGCAGACTCTCAACCTACTGAACCACCCAGGCGTCCCGCCAAAAGGAATTCTTGATTACATTCATGCCAATACCTTCTCATCCCTGGAGGGGAAAAAAAAGTCTTTGGGAGAGAGGTTTTCAGCAAAATATACCTAAAAGTAACAACAGAAGAAGCAATCAGTATTATCCAGAGAGGTCTATTGTCTTTTGGGTATTCCCAAATGTCAAGATTTGTCATCATCCTCCATGACAGAGTCAAGAATATAAGGTCCTTGCTGTGATGACAGGAGGTGGCAGCAAGTGTACTGGAGCTTGGAATCTAAGGGGAGGACAGAAGATAAAAAAGCAAGAATAAAGAAAAGGGACTTCCAGGTCTTCCCTTCTTACCAAATATGATCTAATTTCTTGACATGACATAAAAGACTCTATCTTTCCTGTGATTTCTCTCCAGTCTTCTAGGACATATCAAGGGTACTAAAATAATACTGCATGTGTACTGGAGTCAGATAGACCTGGATTTAAAATCTATCAATGACATTTGCCATTTGAGTGACCATAACAAATAATTTCAGTTCTCTGAGCTTCCATTTCTTCATCCACCAATGGAGTTTATAGGAGCGTCAAGTGAAATAATTAGTTGAGACATAAACCTCAGTGCCTGACACACATCAAACATTCAATAAAGAAATAACTGTTCTCTATTCTCTTCCTCTAGACAACTAAGCAACCTAAGAGGAAAATACCTATAGATATTGACATTTCGTAGAAAAATTGTCAAATGAAGTATTAGGACAATGCCAAGAGAGCATCCAGTGTAGGTAAGAGTAGGAGGACAGAGAGGTACAAGAAGGATGTCCTGCTATGAGAAAAATGACTTGAGAGATTATCTACTGTGTTTGAAAATATGGAGAGAAGACTTCTTAGTTCTGTCAGAAAATTTAGGGATAGGGGTGTCTGGGTGGCTCAGTCGTTAAGTGTCTGCCTTTGGCTCCGGTCATGATCTCAGGGTCCTGGGATCAGGTCCCACATTGGGCTCCCTGCTCAGCGGGAAGCCTGCTTCTCCCTCTCTCACTCCCCCTGCTTGTGTTCCCTCTCTCACTGTGTCTCTCTCTGTCAAATAAATAAATAAAATCTAAAAAAAAAAGAAAGAAAGAAAAGAACATTTAGGGATAATTAGTACAGGTTTGGGTGATTTTATTAAGAGAATCTTTATGGCTTAGCTGAAAATAATATTTTCTAGTCTTAATAATGAAAGCACTGAGTAAGAATTTAACCACAAATGGTGACATAACTACTTTGAAAAGATGAAGAAAAAGGAAATGTGTACTTCTGTGGGGATTAGAGATCTGAGAGTCTTCCATCACAGAAAGTTGGCAGGCAATATTTAAAATGGAAAAAAAAAAAAAGATCAAGAAATACAACTTAACATGTAATTTAGAAATATAGAGGTAAATGCCAGAAAAAATGGCTAAAAGAGTTGGAAATGCTTCCTTATGCAGAGGGAAATTAGGAATGGAGTGTGGCAGGACGGACAACTGTTCTAAAATAGTTATAGTATTACTTGACTTTTTAAACTAGTACTTGAATTACTTTAATTCCAAAAAAAGAGAAGAAAGAAAGAAAGAAAGAAGGAAGGAAGGAAGGAAAGATAATGAGAAAATAAAAAAAAGAAAAAAGAAAGAAAAAAAGAGAGAGTTGCAATGCCTATCCACTCACAGATGAGAAGTTGTTTTTTTTTTTTTAATCAGCTATATGTTTTTGTCCTAAGCATAAATGGCAATGTTACAAGTTCTTGAACTATTGAAATTCAGAAAGAAAGGGAATAAATGGTAGGGGAAATTTAAGAGAGTTCCCAGAAGCTAGGGATTGAAAAAATTTAATGTGATTTGATTATTTTAAGGTGAATCGAGATTGGGTGGTATTGTGGTTTAAAGATCACCCATATGACAGGATTTTAAAGTGACACGAGCAGAATGATATCACGCTGGCACGTGATGTGATGAGCACTGGGTGTTATATGCTACTAATGAATCATTGCACACTACATTAAAAACTAATGATGTACTATACCTTGGCTCATTGAATTTAAATAAAAACAACAACAACAACAACAAAAAGGCTGGTTTAGAAAGTTGGGGCTGACATCTTCTAATCCAGTTCTTACTAAAAACACCTCTCTATCTTCTAAATTCACAACCCAATGGGGTTTGAGGGCTTTTCCAGTTATTCCTTCTAGAACATTAGTTCCTTTGAGCTCCTTTGAGCTCAGGTTTTCCGCATATATGCATCCCACACAAAACTTGACACAGTATTGGGCACATAGACTGTAGTAAGAGAACATTCAGGAAAATCAGTATTACACTAATTCCTTGTACAATTCTGTAAAATTTGTTTATACATTCCCTGTGAAATTTATTTAATGTTTTCATATTAGCATTTTCATTAGAAAAACTGAGCATGTTAATTACCTCACCTTCTTTGCTCATTTCTCTGTCTTTTTAAAAAAATAATATTGATGGGGTGCCTGGGTGTCTCATTCGTTAAGCGTCTGCCTTCGGCTCAGGTCATGATCCCAGGGTCCTGGGATTGAGCCCTGCGTAGGGCACCCTGCTCTGCAGGAAGCCTGCTTCTCCCTCTCCCACTCCGCCTGCTTGTGTTCCCTCTCTAGCTGTGTCTTTCTCTGTCAAATGAATAAAAAAATAAAATCTTAAAAAAAAATAAATTAAAAAAATAATATTGAGTTTATATTAGTTCCTTACATATTATTTGCTATATCACACAAGTATTTACAATACTTTTATATAGTCAATCTCTTTAAAAATTATTCTTTTGATTATTTGACAAATATTTGTTGAGGATGTTTATTGTGTCAGGTCCTATGCCAGAGGCTTATAGCAGTGAAAAAGAGATAGCTATCTAGGAAAAGAAAGATTTCAAATAAAAAGTCATACAACTAATATGTAAGTATGAATTGTGCTTAAAGAGTTTTAAAGTGAGAATTAAAAGGGACATTCTCTTATGTATCCTTGGATTCAGCATTCTGGATCCAATTTTTCTAGCTTAGAAAATTCAATTTCAAAAAAGTGGGTATACAGACTGGCTTTCTTTAATAAAAGCATAATAGTGTGCTGGGAGGTAACAGACACCTATTATCCACAAAGCCTTTTAATCTCTTCTGTATTAATTCTTCTATTTATAGCCACTCAATATATAAAATGCAGCTGCCTGTAGTATTTCTCCTAGTTGTAAACAACACAACAAAGTCTTAGCTTAATTAAAATACTATAAATAGGGGGAAGAATCCCAATTCCTCTCCCTTTTCTTCTGCTATCAATAGGATTAGAATATTTCTCCATCCAACTTTGCCTTCAGATGCTTATCACAGGCATTCTCAGAACCACCAGCTAATGAGAGGTATCAGCAAGTCAGGGGGGAGAGAAAGAGGCTTATTTTCCAATTATGAATGTACTGATTCATTAACACTGACTCAAGCATTCATTTTAGATTCAGGTTGTCATGGACTTGGATTTAAACAATAGTGGCATGTGGATCTATGCCATTTTTCATCAATGTAGTGTGGGGATGCCATTTAAGAAATAGCAGAAAAAAGGAGCTGAAAAGGAGTAAAATATGCATGGCAAGGCCAAAACTATATAAACTTGTTGAAGAATTATAATTATTTTTACTCATCATTGGCAAATCTAAAAATACATTATAATATTGGCTTATTCTACAAACTTTAGACAACAGGAAATTCAAAGTAGAGAGGTCATTATCTGGTCTAATATTACAACTTTACTAAAGACGTGGAAAAGTTAATGGCAGTATTAGTTAAAGCATCAAATTACAATATTACTATTACTGTTTTTAACTCTTACTATTATTCCTCAAAACCTATGAATGTACTCAATATTTTTCTAAAACTGTATCTCCTTAGTAATACACCACTATAGTCAATTTTTAGTGAAAAGAATCATATTTTCTTAATTAACTGTTATCATTCAAGTAACCATCTCAAACACATTCTTTTGCCTAACCTAAGTGTGCTTTGGACTTATGAGAATAATTTATACTATTTGTCATACATCAGTAATTTGGATATCACCCTCAGAAATTTTGTCCATTTCCAGGCATCAATTGTCCTATTATTTTTTTCATATTTTTCTTTAAATTGACAAATTTTATTTTAATTAACTTGACTTAAGCAATAATATGATTAAAATCAAGGGATTGGTGTGATAGCTGTATGTTTTTCAAATAAACATTAAAATAAAGCCCAGAGT
Source organism: Mirounga leonina (assembly GCF_011800145.1). NCBI lineage: Eukaryota > Metazoa > Chordata > Mammalia > Carnivora > Phocidae > Mirounga > Mirounga leonina. The sequence goes on from NW_023270447.1 coordinate 42,179,740, forward strand.
CTACTGTCCGTAATTGTTATCAGCTGGAGTGTTAGTTTGAGGCAAGCTACAACTCTCACTCCTTTTAAAGCTACTGAAAACTGAGATTTTTTAGTTGTTCATTGCAGATCAACTTAGCCTATCCTGAGTGATGAGGAACATACCTTTTATATTAATAGTTGTCTACTACCCTTCAAATTCTTCATTGAAATTCCTTTCAAATCTTGTAGTTGTCTCCAAAACTGTAAATGTAGAGTGAGAATCCAAGAAGCCTAGCAAAAAGTAGCAGCTAGGAGGCAAAGGTTTCAGTAGCTGCAAGGACCTGGGGAGAAAGAGTTTGAAATTCAAATTCTGCCAAGTAAGAAGAGTTTGATAAATATCTTAGACTTTTCACTAAAACCTCATAAAAGCCGCACCTTATGAGTAAGCTTAGGACTAAGGGCTCCAATCTAGAATTAAAAGCAAAATGGAAATAAATCCACTATAACAGAACCTAAAACAAGCTGCCATTTAACATTAAAGGCATACGAACTGTGGTTATCAGAAACGGGGTGAAGGCGCCTGGGTGGCTCAGTTGGTTAAGCGACTGCCTTCGGCTCAGGTCATGATCCTGGAGTCCCAGGATCGAGTCCCGCATCGGGCTCCCTGCTCGGCAGGGAGTCTGCTTCTCCCTCTGACCCTCCCCCCTCTCATCCTCTCTCTCTCTCATCCTCTCTCTCAAATAAATAAATAAAATCTTTAAAAAAAAAAAAAAAGAAAGAAACCGGGTGAGAGGAGAAAAAAAAGTGGAGGAAAATTGGATGGTCAAAAGGTACAAATTTCTAGTTATAATGTAAATAAGTACTAGGGATGTAATGTACAACATGATGACTACAGGTAACACTGCTATATGATATATAGGAAAGTTGTCAAGGGAATAAAGCCTAAAAGTTCTCATCACAAGGAGAAATGTTTTCTTTTTTTCTTTCTTTTTTGAATATTGTTTCTATATGAGATGATGGAGGTTAGCTGAACCTATTGTGATAATCATTTTACAATTTATGTAAGTAACACTATCATGCTATACATCTTAAACTTACATAGTATACCAATTATTTCTCAATAAGACTGATGTGCCAATAGCTTAGCTGTCTGTTAGTACAAACTCAACTTTCTTTAGAGAGAGGATATAAAAATATATGTTATCTCTATAATGTATCATCCTTTAAAACAGCTATTATAAATATGTTAAAGAACTAAAAATAAGAGATGAACAAAATGGGTAAACAGGGAATCCCAGAAAAGAAACGGGAACTCTAAAATAATCAACTTGAGATTCTAGAGCTGAAACATACAATATCAAAAAAGAAAAATATACTGGATAGATTTTAAAAGATTAGACATTGTAGAAAAAAAGAACAGTCAATTTCAAGACAACCCTCACTACCTCAGAATGTGACCTTTTTTGGAAACAGGATCATTGCAGATATAATTAGGTAATGTGGTGAATCACAGTATGGACCCCTAATCCAATACAACAGTGTCCTTATAAGAAGATGGCAATTGAAGACAGAGATACAAGGAGAAAGTCATGTAAAGATGGAGGCAGAGATTAGAGTGATAGAAGCCAAGGAACATCCGGGTTTATCAGTAGCTGTAAAAGAAAAAAGGATCCTCTCCTGAAGCCTTTGGAGGGATCTTGGCCTTCCTAATATCTTTATTTTGGACTTCTAGCCCCCAGAACTGTGAGACAATAGAATTCAGTTGTTTTAAGCCACCCAGTTTGTGATAATTTGTTGTGGCCACCCTAGGAAATGTATACAGGTATAAAGCAAATGGAACTTCCATAGATTCCATATATTTCTTATTAAGTTAAACAAACACTCACTATATGACTCAGTAATTCTGCTCTTAAGTATATATCCAAGGAAAATGAGACTGTATGTCCACAAGAAAACTTGTATATGAATGTCCATAGCAACTTTAGTTATAGTAATCACAAGCCAACATAAATAGAATGTCCATCAACAGGAGATTGGATAGACAATATGGTATATTCATGATACTAAACTCTACTCAGAAATAAAAATGAATGAACTCATAAATGCAATAATATGGATGAGTCTCAAAAACATTATGCTGAGTAAAAGAGGCCAGACACAGTATTGAACATATTGTATAATTCCATTTATCTGAAAATCAGAAAAAGCAAAACTAAGTTATGATAGAAATCGGAATAATGTTTCCTTCTGCAGGTTTACATCTAAAGGGTCACGAAGAATGTTCTCATGTAATGGAAATAGTCTACATCATGACTGGGGTGTTGATTATGCAGATGTATACATTTATCAAAACTTACTAACTCTCTTTTCCACCTGCTCCCTCCCTCACCCCGAGTGCCGCTCTGGCAGCAGGGCGCTCACTCAGAGCTCCAGGTCCTGCTAAGCTAGAGCCTCCATTGCCTCTCTCCAGCCACCATCATGATATCAACCTGAACCTCATTAACAATGATGAGATGTTCTCCAAGATACAGGATGGCGAATGGGTTATGCCCAGAGATGGAGAAGATGGTCAGTAGGACAGAGGGTAATGCTGATGACTCACTAAGTGGTGGAAATGCCTCCACTGAAGGACCCAAGGGTGAAGGGCCTGAAAGCACAGTCATCACCGATGTTGATATTGTCACAAACCATCACTTGCAGGAAACCAGCTTCACAAAAGAAGTCTACAAGAAGTGCATCAAAGATGACATGAAACCAATCAAAGGCAAACTTGAAGCACTGAGGCCAGAAAGAAGAATACCTTTTATGATAGGGACTGCAGAACAAATCAAGCACATCTTTGCTAATTTCAAAAACTACGTGTTCTTTATTGGTGAAAACATGAATCCAGATGGAATTGGATTCCAGATGGTTGCTCTGCCGGACTACCATGAGGGTGGTGGGACCCCATATATGATTTTCTTTAAGGATGGTTTAGAAATGGAAAACTGTTAACGAACTTGGCTATGACTTTGGATGTATTACCTGTTGCCATAACCGGCTGCTGCTCTTCACCCATGCAATACCAGGACCAAGACCACACGACTCCTGTCATCTTGAGCTCTTCATTAATTTTGACCTTGATTTACTTGGAGTGGAGGCATTGTTTTTAAGAAAAAAAAATCATGTCGTATAGGTTGTCTAAAAATAAAATGCATTTCAACTCATTTGAGAGAATGCTCTTTGTTTAATACATATTTAAATCCATCCTGTGTTGAGTCCTGGAGAAGCAAGAACTTGGTTGTGGACTACTGCTAGAAAGCAGAAGACTGCAGATAACTTCTATGGTGAAAACTACTTCTGGGACTGGAACCTAAAATACAAGATCCAAATATCTTCATTCTGAGTTCAAGTAAAGGGAAAGGCCATGCTCATAGCTGTGCCAACATTTGAAGTGGATTCCTTACATATTTCATCACTGACAATCACAAGCTGAAGTAGTTAACTCTGGAAGAAATTACCAAAAGAATAAAAAGAGATTAACACAGTTGGAAGCAAACACAACAACAAAACAACTTACCTAACTCTACACTTAAGATCTTCGTATTTATTGAACATATATTATATCTCTATGAGTAATTATTAAAAAAAAAACAAAAACAAAAACCCAAAACCTCTCAATAGAAACACAAAGAGCAAAGTTTGACTTCCACTCCTGGGTAGAATGGAGAGATATAAGGTAGGTCAAATCTCCTGTCAAGGACAACTAGGAAACCCAGTAAACTACAAAAGCCATCTATGTCAAGGCTCAGAGAACTGTAGAAACCATGAAGACTAGATGGATTAAGATGCCAAAGACAGAAAACCATGAGATCTGAGCTGAGGGTTTGCAGATGCTTTCTCTTTAGGAGTTTTTGCCAAATTTTTGGCAGGCAAGAGGGTAACAAACCAGACTTTGCCCAGTGAGAAGTGACTGCTAGGGTCAGAAAAACAGAAGAGGTTTGGGGGGTTTCACATGGCTAGAGAGATAAAATTGTAGACTTGATGAGTCTCAATCCTACTGCAAGTTTTCTGTTCCAGATTTTCCAGATCCCACAAGGCTAGAGGCTAACAAGTGAAGGTGAAAACTTCATATTTACGTAGGAAACTCTACACTCTGGTCTTCAATTTACCTTTCTGACTTTATTTTTCAATGTACCATAACCTATAGATGCTAATCAGAAGGAACATCTCACCTTTCCTTCCCTTTCCTTTTTCCCATTCCTTCTTCCCTTCCCTTTACTTTCCTGCCTTTTTTGCTTTGTTAACGACAGTTTCTATGCCTGGGTGGCCTTTTCCATGACATGTCTTCAAATAGGAAAATTGATCTATTCTTCAAAAGCAATTCGAATACTTTTTGTGTGACTTTGGGAAAATTTCTACCTTATTCTGAACCTCAGTGTTCTCTAACAAATGAAGATGAAATATACCTGCAAGATTGTGGTGAAGATTAAAGAGACAATATAAATAAAAATATCATATTGAGTACCTAGCACATTAAAGTTCTTCAAAAAATTATTCTTCACAAAAGCTATATACAATAAATTATATTTTCATATACAACAAAAAAGAGAAAAATGAAAAGTTAAAAAACAATATCACAGGGGTGCCTGGGTGGCTCAGTCGTTGAGGATCTGCCTTCGGCTCATGTCATGATCCCAGGGACCTGGGATCAAGCCCCGCATCAGGCTCCCTGCTCAGCGGGGAGCTTGCTTCTCCCTCTCCTACTCCCCCTGCTTGTGTTCCTGCTCTCACTATCTCTCTCTGTGTCAAATAAATAAATAAAATCTTTAAAAAAAAAATAAAACCAATATCACAGTAGAATAAAAACAGGAACTACATAAGAGTATATATATAGCAAAAATTGTGAAGAGCCCTATACTGAAAGCTAGAAAACATAACTCAGAGTAAATAAGAACTAAATAAAGTAATATACCATGGTTATGAATTAGAAAACTAAATATTTTAAAGACATAAAATTCCCCAAAAGCTTATATATAAATCCAAAACAGTTTCAATCAAAATTCCAGCCAGTTTTTTGGTCAGAAATTATGAATTGATTTTACTTGTTTGTTTGTTTTAATTTCAGCTTTATTGAGGTGTAATTGACATAAAATTATGAAGGTAATTTAAATTTCCTTTTTTTTTTTAAGATTTTCTTTATATATTTGAGAGAGAGAGCATTAGCAGGATGAGGGGCAGAGGGAGAAGCAGACTGCCCACTGATCAGGGAGCCTGACACAGGGACTGATCCCAGGATTCTGGGATCATGACCTGAGCCAAAGGCAGATGCTTAATCGACTGAGCCACCCAGACACCCAATGATTTAAATTTCATATGGAAATACAAAGAATTCAGAACTTTTTTTTTTAAAGGTTTTATTTATTTGAGAGAACGAGAGCCAGAGAGCATGAGCGGGGTGAGAGAGCATGAGCGGGGTGAAGGGCAGAGGGAGAAGCAGTCTCCCCACTGAGCAGGGAGCCCAATGCATGGCTCGATCCCAGGACCCCAGGATCATGACCTGAGCCAAAGGCAGATGCTTAGCCGACTGAGCCACCCAGGTGCGCCAAGAATTCAAAACTTCTAAGGAATTCTTTTTTTTTTTTTTTTAAGATTTTATTTATTTATTTGACAGAGAGAGAGTGCATAAGCAGGGGGAGTGGCAGGCAGAGGGAGAAGCAGACTCCCCACTGAGCAGAGAGCCTGACATAGGGCTCTACCCCAGACCCTGGGACCTGAGCCGAAGGCAGACGCTTAACCAACTGAGCCACCCAAGGGCCCCCTAAGGAACTCTTAAAAGATAATTCCATTACTAGATATCACTATGTTTTAGAAAACCATAGTAAATAATTAAGGCAATATGATATTGGTGCAAAGATGGATAAATGACCAGTACAACAGAATAAAGTCCAGAAACACACCCATACATATGTGGAATCTAGTTTATAACAAATACAACACAATATAGAGGAAAGATAGTTATTTCCATAAATAGTGTTGGTGAATTGGATATATCCATGAGAAAAAATTTTTATTTGAATCCATACTCAAAATTATACATTGGACTATGTTAAAATTAATGACACCTGTTCATCAAAATATTTTCAGACAGTAAGATGGCAACCTAGATTGAAAGAAGATATTCTCAATACCTATATCTGACAAAGATTTCATATCAAACATATATAATGAACTCCTACAAAGTAATAAGAAAAAGAGAGATAATCCATTTACAAAAAAGGGGCAAAAACTTGGTCATCTCACAAAGAAAGGTAGAGAAATGGCTAATAAACATTAAAAAATGTTTGACTTTATTGGTCTTCAAGAGAAAGCAAATTAAAACCAATGTGAGATACCATTGCTCCCATCTGAATGAATAAAATGAAAAAGTAGGAAAGTATCAGGTGAGGTGGTGAAGCAACAGAACTCACATACACTGCTGGTGGGAGTGAAAATTGATACAACCATTTCTGCAATATCTACTCAAGCTGAATGTGTGCATAGTCTATAAACCAGCAATTCCCTCTTCTGGGTATATATTCAGAAATAAAGACATTTACTAGAACATATATAACAGCACTATTCAAATGCCCATCTGTGGAAGTATAGATAAATAAAATATGGTGTAGTCATACAAAGGGATACTATACAGCAATGAAAAAAAAAAAAAGATCTATGAAGGGGCACCTGGGTGGCTCAGTCGGTTAAGCGTCTGTCTTTGACTCAGGTCATGATCTCCAGGTCCGAGACTAAGCCCCACGTTGGGCTCCCTGCTTAGTTGGGAGCCTACTTCTCTCTCTCCCTCCCTCTGTCCCCTGCTCATGCTCTCTCTCTCACTCTCTATCTCAAATAAATAAATAAAATCTATGACAATATGGATGAATCTTATAAACAGAATGTTGAGCAAAAAAAGACACAAAGGAATCATAGTGTGCTCATAGTGTATGATTCTATTTATATAAGATACAAAAAGCCAAAACTCATCTGTGCTCTTAGAAGTAAGGATAGTAGTTATCTGAGGGAGAAGTAGTGACTCAGAGGGAGCCCAAAGGGGTTTTCTGGGGGGTTATAGCTTAATCTGGGTGCTGGTTACATGGATGTGTTCAATTTGCAAAAATTTGTCAAGCTGTATACTTATGATAAATGTACTTTCTGTATGTGTATTGCATTTTAATAAAAAATAAAAAAAAATCTTTCCCTTCCCTTCTCTTTCCTTCCCTTCACAGATAAAATACTGGCAGATCCCATGGCTTTTCCAGTCACGCTTAGATGATAAATAGTCCCTTCGTTTGGGCATTAAAAAAATCCACTCTAGCCTAATAATCACATAACTTAAGCCTGGTCCAAGGTAACCATCCCAACCTCAAACTCTTGTCCAATATATAGCTTCCCATCCCAGTGGGGGCCTGCCCTAGGCGGGGAAGCCCACAGAGGAGGCAGTGATGTTCCTGGTCAGCTTCTTCATCAGTTCCCAGCTACTCCTTATGCTCTCTGGCTGGGGCTTGTGTAAGCCCTTAGATTCAGGCCAAGGCACAGGGCACTAGGGGAATGGCACTGTTTTATATGGCCAGAGCACTGCAATGTACTTTGCTCTCCCGGATGCTGGCTCCTATGAAGTGCTTTGTGGGTTTTTTGGAGAGTGTCCTGCTGAGACCTCAGAGGCTCCCTGCCCCAGGCTGCCCAGCCCCACATACACAATGCTTGTCCTCCAGCAGCTGCGTTATGAGCTGCTCCCAGGCCTGGACTTCCAAACATACCCTACACAGACCCTCTCCCTTGGGGTCCTTTCTCCTTGCTGGGGAGGCTTCTTGAGCATGATTCATTTTGTGAAGCTTTCAGATCAGCTCCATCTCATGGAATCTATATCTTTCCTTCCTGGAAAAACCTGCTCTTTGTGGAACTGTAGATTGGTGCCCATACATTCCTCTCTCTGTACTCTGCTCGGGCTAGTCACTCACCTTCAGATGGCTGGATTAGGTTAATGCACAGGTCTTCACGTTCCCCAAACTTCCGAGGTGCCCTTAGAGCTCCCTGACTTGGCATGAGGTGAAGGAAATCGACTCCTTTTCTTGTACCTGCAGAGTCAGTGAGTAGGCAATGCAGAGTACACTGACTGTTCTCTCCCAAGAAATCCCCTCTGACCTGGCCTGTGGGACATCATTGCCTCTATGCTCTCAAGGTGAGTCTCTTAGCATTTTGCTCTAGTGCAGTGGAGACCCAGTCTGGTTCTTGGTATCTCTTGGGTTGTTCTCAAAGTGAGATAGCAAAGTCTCATTTTAACATCTTCTTACATAATTAATCTCTTTCCTCTTCTCATCTATCATAGGTTTCCTCTCTTGGCTTTTGTCACTTTCAATCTTGTGTTTTAGTTATTGATGTGCATATCAAACTTCCCCTATTAAACTATAGATTTTTGGAGAATAGGGTTCAAATTTGATTTAACTTTGTATCCCCCATAAAAGCTAGTGGAGCACTGGTACAGAGTTGGAGCTTAATGCATATCAAGCAAAGGAACAGGTAAATAATTGAGCTGCCCCCTGCAGGACTGACACTTTGAGCAGGGTTACACCTGAACTTTTGGTATCCCCAAAGGTTTCCTGATTTTCTAACCATGTTTAAAACACACTCATTCATTTCCTATTTACTCAACAGATATTTTTTGAGAATTTATTATGTGCCAGGTACTGGGTAAGTGACTGAGAGTAACATAGACATAGCCTCTACGTTTTTGGAGTTTAGAATTGAATTGGTATGAGTTTGACGTGAGAGATGAGTAAGTGTTGGCTAGGTGGACAGGAAGAAGAACCAATCCCTGCAGGAAAATAAGTGCCGAATACTCTTGACTCAGAGGGGAGAATGTGTGGATGTGTCCAGAGAGAGAATGTAGGTGAGCCAAGCAGTAACAGAAGAGCCTGAAACAAGCACAGCCCAGGCTTGCTCAGTTTTGCTGTGGAGGATGAAGTGATTCTACGGAACAGACACAGGTAGGCTTGGGCAAACAACAGTTGTCTCTGAGGGTGGCTCAGCATGGGGAAGTCATATTCCTTAAAAATATGATTTACAGCATCCTCTAAATCCTTTGTAAATGTACTCATCCTGGTTAATGAAAATAAGCACTGAAGTATCTTTTTGTGATAGTATCTGTCTCTCAATTGATAAATAACCTTGTCAATTTTACATAACATTTAAAGTTTCATGCTTCATGATGTCACTGAATGAGAGACTTGTTATCTCCCTTCAATTCTCCCTACTGCACATACTCATATTCTCTCGATCTCTTTCTTTCTCTCTCTCTGTCTCTCTCTATCTGTCCCTCTCTCTCTCTGTCTCTCTCTCACACACACACACACACACACATCCTAAGAAACTCATGCTATTTGGCTGTTCTAAAGTCAGGTACTTACTTACCTTTCATTAAGCTGATTGACAAGGAATTTGAAAAGTGACCTTGGGGAAAGAATATGGATTATCCCAACTGAACCTTTAACAAAATCATGCCAAGTTTGCCTGAGGGAACAAAGGAGTTCTGCAAAATAGGCTGAATTGGTCACATTTTCTCACCATGAGAATATCATGCACAATCATCTCAGCAGCAAAACTCAAAGCCACATGAAGAACCAAGTGTGTGGTCTGGAATATTAACAATACATTCTGATTTGAAAGCATTTTTGCCAGTAGGGCTTTGGGCACTTAAACAGAAAAAATAACTAAAAACAAAAGAAGATCAAATAAAATGACAGGCCAATCATAATCTCTAGGCTACAAGCAAAGAGCTGCCATGACTCCTAATAACATGTGAATGAGCAAGATTTATGGAGTGTTGTGTAACAATAAAATATATTAAAAATAGAGAAGAAACAAGTTTTCATAATGCGATTGTTTATTCGTGCAAAATGACTCTAAGACACCCACTGACTAATACAGTATAACCTGCAAACCATGGGGAACTCAAAAGGATCCAAGCACTAATATTGAGCCTGAGTACTCAAGGTGCACTCTGATAGCTGCATTTATCTTTTATGTGGCAAGAGAATTCCTTCCAATATTTTGTGGTCCTGGCAAGCATCAGTAGTCAATGTTACATCATGGCTGTGGTCCATGCCACAGGTGAAGGTCAAGGACGTGGCTAGAATAAGCATCTACAGGGAAGTTGGAAAGGATGTGTAAGAAGATAGAAGCAAGAGGTTGCTAGTAGCTAAGATTAGGTGGACGGGAACATACTATTTAGTGCAAGAAGTGGAGATACAAAACACAGTGCAGGAGCCAAGTCTTACAGCTAGAAAGAGAATGGGTTCTTGAAAATAACAACAGCAACCAAAAAGCCAAGGCACAGAGCTCAGTGGACATAGCAAGTCATGAAGGTTGGAAGCCAAAGTGGGTGAGGTGAAGACATGAGGAGAAGATTCCAGGAACAGGGCAGGGTTGGAGCTGTCTTGGGAAACCAAATGGGGAAGCAGGGAGGTCTGCGCTTACTCAGAGTAGTCAGACAAAACACTGTGTGACAATGAACATCTCTTTCAGATGGCTGCGACAGAGATATTTCAGCTGACAGATGAAAAATCAATACCAGATGGCTCGAAAAGAGAGGCTTCTCATGGGATTGCTGTTTTTATTTCCTCTAGAAAGTTGAGCGATAAGGCGATGCCTATTCTCCAACAAGATCTGCAAGTCTCTTTTGTGGAACACATCTTATAAGAAACTCAAACACAAACATGGTACACATCTTGTACAATGCTCAAACTACTCTGTGGTCAAATACATTTAAAAAATGCTACACATAATCTTCTTCTTTGTGATTTACAATGTGCATTAGTATATTAGAGGTTCTGAAAAGTCCTGCCGTGAAGAAGCCTATTTAACTTTGTTAATCATATTTAATGCAGTGTTTCTCATACTTGCTTGACTGTGGAACACTTTTACATAGTACTTAATTTCCTAGAGCTTTCTTTTTAGAACATTTGCTATATTCAACCTTGTACTCAATATAAAGACAAAACCCACCTTGATCCAACTACATGGAGATCACAGAAAACACTTGCTTTCGTAGTATAAATAAATTAACACCAGGTGTGGACACACTATTATTCAGAGAAAGGCCTTGTTATTTATTTATTTTAAATATCTATTTCCAAAAAGGATTTGAAATGGTATGTGTGTGCTGTGAGTTGTCACCTGGTCTGGTGAGCGATGACCAGGACAATCATTTAATTATATTTACTTTTGATTTCCTAGCAGGAATGACAGTAGCAGTCATGATAAACCAGGCAGTAGGTACTGAGTACTTTGAGGATGAGCACATTATTTTGCAAGTCTGGTCATTAGATGTAGAGTAAAGAGGCAACATGGTGGCTGCTTATGCAAAGGTAGATAGCATTTCTAACTGCAAATCCATCAAACTCAGCATATAAAAATGGAGATCAGGGCACCTGGCTGGCTCAGTTAGTAGAGTATGTGACTCTTGAGACTCTTGATCTTGGTGTCATGAGTTCAAGCCCTGCACTGGGCGTAGAGCTTATTTTAAAAAAATAGAGATCATACTTTTGGTGTCTGGCCAACTTTGTCTTGCAAACAACTAGTTCAGAGTTGTGATTATTGTGACAGAGTTGGGTATGGAACCAGTAGTTTTTAAAGCCTTTTGGACTGGGGGTAGTTGTGTCTTTTCCAGAGATGGGCCAGGGCCAGCAAATGGATTAGGTCTAACTGAAGATTAAGCTTTTGCACTGTGACAGAAAAATGTTTGGTTACTTCCAGCTCCCTTTCTGGAGCCTTGTACTTCCAATTATATTTAGCTAGAGGTGGATTTTTTTCAATGCTATTAAAAGTTATAAAGGATACACGCTGTTAGCATAAAAATAAGGGAAGAGATAGATTAAGAGACATTGATGACAGACAAGTTTTAACATATTTTTAAGTGGAGTTTCAGAAGAATAATAAAGAGAATGCAGAAGAAGGAATAGTAGAAAATAATAACCAAAATTTCCTAGAAATTAAACACACACACACACAACTAATCCTCAGATTTGGGAAGTCCAAAATTTTCAGGCAAAGTTAAGGAGAAAGAAATTATCATTGAGATATAAATAATAGTGGAACTACAAAATATCAAAGGTAAAGAGAAGACCTGAAAAGCAACTAGAGAGTCAAGACTTTCTACAAAGATATTGCAAGTAGCCTGATTGAGTGACTTTTCAGCAACAATAATGAAAACCACAAGACAATGAATGATATTTTTAAAGCACTGAGTGAAAATAATTGTCAACCTACAATGGAATATGTGGTGAAATAATCTTTCAAGAAGGGGAGGGAAAGATTAAGATATCCAGGCTAAAAGAAAACAAGATAACAGAATTTACCAATAGATTCTTAAGGATAATTCTCAAGGATGAGTTTCGGGTAGAAGTAATACCAAACAGAAAACCTCAGATGCAGAAAGAAATGACCAGCCAAGATTTCTATAAATATGTAGGTCAATCTAAACAAATAGTGACCACATAAAATAATATCTACTTTGTCAAATTAAAAAAACATATAAAACCAAATACTGGATAACAACGGTATATAATTTGGGAGAAGATTGATTAGATCTGAAGCACTAGTATCTTTGTACTTGAAAAGAAATAGGAAGATTTTAACATTGGACTTTTTAAAGTATCCATGTTAAAGTATTTGGGGTAACTACTGAAAGAATATGGAAAATATAACCTTCAAACTCATGGAAGGCAAATAAAGAGAAAAAAGGGGGGAGATAAGCTATCAAGAGTAAAAGACCTCAGTATAAGAGGTCTTTAAGTTAAAGAAAATAATAAAGTCCATATCATTATGAGGAATTCTTTCTCATCATTTCTTCCATATTCCTCAGGTCCCCACCTTCATCAGTAGCACCTGGCAGTGGAGAAGATGATTCAGAGTCAGGACACCAGAGGAGGCAGGACTTTTGTGGAAAGGAGCAGGAATTAAAAGAACTGAAAAACTATAGAAGTTCTAAGGGATGGAAGGAGGGAAAGGATGCAGGGAGAAGGCTCTCTGTTGGCTGTGGTGCTAAGAACACATAGGTGTGATCAAGCTGTTCAAAGACATGAGACAAAGATGTTTCCTAATATTGATACTGCATGAGAAAGTGGTGAGAGATTAACTCAAGCTAGTGAAAGAGTCAAGTCAATGCCCCAAATAGCTGCCATGAAAGAAGCTCTAAGCACTGAGAAGAACCCAGTGCTGCAAGGAGGTGGCATGCAATAGGCAGGCTTCTTTCTCATGGTTCCATAAGAGTACTTGTTTGCTGAAAGACAGCTTATTATGTGTACAACCCCCACTAAGCACTACATACCCACGATCATTTGACATAGCCCTTGCTCTCTTGGGGTGAGAAAATTCAAGTACATGAAAGGTTGAATAAAAGGTTCTGAAGAAAGGGGTGGTTATAGGAAAGGAGGTGGAGGTAGAAGAATTAGGGGAACGTGTCATTGGGATGGACGTGACCACTGAGTGTGCATGGAGTGTGGAATTGGTCAGCGGTAAGCCTGCAAGGTTGAACACTGATGTTAGCATCTCAATGGACCTTCTTTTTTAGTTATGCTTTGTAAGTTTAATGTCAAAGATTATAAAGATGCTTTAAACACACACACCTACACACATACTCTTAAGACGCAGCACTTGTGGGGTCATGGAACTTCTGGCTTCTGCAGTAACAAAGCGAGATCATTTGTCATTTTTTTTTTTTTTTTTTTTTGGTCTCCTCATGTCTGAACCTCCTTCCTATGTTTGGGACTTTCTCACATTATGAGGAGCAGCCCTTATTCCTCAGAGATGTTAAAATAGCAGACATTGTCTTCTCCAGCCTCCGTTGTAGTATTGGTCAGATGAGCTAGGTTCTGCCCAGCCAAGGACTGAATTGGAAGCTGGTGACGGGAAGAAGCGGGGTCTGCCTATATCGTGTGGAGGTGGCAGCAGCGGCAGCGAGGACAGGGTGCAAGGGCGGTAACTGGGCAGTGGAGGCTCTGGTGGCAGTGGTGGGACGGGGCTGGAGGCTGCCTTGCAGGAGATGCAGCTTCCTCGAGGCCACAGGGACAGTGGCGCTCATCGCAGGACTACTGCCCCGTGTCCAGTGACGCCGACAGGGGGAGCAGCGGGTGTGCATTGTGATTTTGGTCGTTGTACCTGGCATTGTAGCCTCCAAACCTGGTTCTCTGGTTCTCCGGAAGACACTGCCAGCGCCTCAATATACTTTTTCTGCTTAAATTAACCTAAGTAAGTTTCTGTTGCTTACACCTAACAATCCTGACCAATACCTGGAGCAAAGTCTTTGCTTTTGAAAAAACATGTGGGTATAATTCCACAAGATACTGTTCTTATGAACCAAGCCAATAATGTCTGAGAGTTAACTGTTCATTCATTTAACAAATATTTATCAGGCTTCTATTTTATGTCATACATTGTGTCGGACCCTCTGGATGTGTGACCAACACAGATACTATATACTATCCCTGCCACTATGCAGCTTACAGCTTAGTAGAAAATACAGATACTACATAAATAACAAAAAGTGTATTGCCTGATTTCTAGAAAATGCTAAGTACGGTTGTATGCTATGGGAAGCCTAACAAATAGGGAAGCTTAAACTGGTTTTAGGTACCAAGGAAAACAGCATGAGACATGAATGATTCGCAGGAGCTAACAAGGGAAAGAGAAGCAGAATGACAAGATAGCATATCAGTTGTGGGAACAACATTTTGAAGACCCAGAGGTGAGAGACACAGTGTAGATTTTGAGAATCTGAAAGAAATTTTGTCTGAGCTGAGGAGAGAAAGTGAAATGTGGGGAGAACTGGTAGAAGAGATCAGAGACGTTAGTGAAAGACTGTGAAGGGCTTTGTAAACCATGACAAGTCTCTGGGTTTCTGAGACCCTCAATCCATGGAATCAGTTGCCACAAATTGTATTCATTTGCCCCAGAGAAAGAGGACACAAAGGAACCCAAAGAAAACTTAGAAGTCAATTGAGTTTCTGAGTAGATTGTTTTGCATTGTGGGCTGAATTGTGTGCCCCTCCCCCAAATTCATATGTTGAAGTCCTAACACCCAGTAAATCAGACTGTAACCATATTTGGAGACGTACCTTTAAAAAGAATTGAAGTGAAACGACGTCGTATGGATGGGCCCAAACCAACATGACTGGTTTCTTTACAAGGAGAGGAGATTAAGACACTGATAACCCACAGAGTGAGGAGAGACCATGTGAAGACATGGCAAGAAAGCAGCCATCTGCAAGCCACAGGGAGAGGCTTCAGGAGAAGCCAACCCTACCAACACTTTGAGCGTGGACTTCTGGCCACCAGAGATGTGAGAAAATAAATTTTTGTTATTTAAGCCACCCAGTTCATGGAGTTTTGTTATGGCAGCCTTAGAAAAAACAATACATTTTGAAACCTAAACAGAGACAATAGTCTTGAAAATCAAAGAGCTTTTGAGTTGTAAGACTCAGGATTCTCCAAAGAGAAAAGATTTTCCACATGCTCAAAGCCTATGGTTTGGTTTTGAAAATCCAGAGGCAAATGTATAAAGGTTAGTACAGAAATTTAATACCATAAATACATGCATTGGAAAGAATGCATAATGATTTTAAAAGATAATAACTATTATTTTATTTTATTTATTTATGTTTAAAGATTTTATTTATTTACTTGACAGAGAGAGACAACAAGAGGAGGAACACAAGCAGGGGGGGGCTGAAGAGGGAAAACCAGGCTCCGCTGAGCAGGGATCACACTACAAGACTCCATCCCAGGATGCTGGGATCATGACCTGAGCCGAAGGCAGACACTTAATGACTGAGCCACCCAGGCACCCCAATAATAATTATTTTAAAGTTAAAACAGACATAGAGGAGGGAGTAGAGAATAAACTGAGGAGCTAAGTATCAGAAACTGTCTTAGAGAAGGGATCATGTGCTCCTATCCGGTGCTGGGCCAGTGGAAACCCCAGAGGAATTTGGGAGTAGCTCAAACAACAGGGAATCTAATCTTCACCTCTTAGAATGTAGTTTGGAAGAACCAAACCTTTTAGACCAACTTGTATTCCAGCCTGAAGCTAAGCACTGGGGCAGCAGTGGCTGAGTGAAGCAACCCTGGGGTGAAGTTAAGGGCAGTTCAAGAAAATCTTGAGTACACAATGTGGAGCTCTGTGCCTAGCAAAGTGGTGTGGATTTGTCTAAGAGAGGCTAGTAGACTCAAAGGAGCCTTGAGATTGGGATAAGGAGTACAGGACCTGCTAGCTGGAAGCTGTGGGGTGACAAAGGTAATTTTAACAGATGCAGGGAAACATAAAGACCAAGGACCAAAAACTGCTGGGGGAAGAGAGCTTGGGGTCTCCACTTCACCACCTTCCCTCATGGGGAGCCACCTCATCAGACACCAGCAGAAGATAGAGGATGACGACAGGCCAGGTCCCTCACCACATCAGAGCAACCAGACAAAGGTAAGGTCTCCCCAGCAGACAGAAAGAAGAGGGATAAAACAGAAGAAAAGGACACTGAATTTGACTGAGAAAGTAATCGCTTGACTCAGAATAACACATTACACAGTGATATAAAAAATAAAGGAAGTTTGTGACCCATGACATTCATATTTATTGTTCTTACAGATAAGGCTAGCTCTAGGACCATAATGTGAGGAGGTATTGGTTATAAGAAATAGAAGTGGGGCTCCTGCGGGGCTCAGTCAGCTGAGCATCCAACTCTTAGTTCTAGCTCAGGTCATGATCTCAGAGTCCTGGAATTAAGTCTCGTGTCAGGGTCTGCACTCAGTGGGGAGTCTGCTTGAGGATTCTCTCTCTCCCTCTCCCTCTACCCTTCCCCTTTCTCTCTCTCTCTCAAACAAATCAATAAATCTTAAAAAAAAAAAAAAAGAAATAGAGCTTAAGTTTACGCTAATATCTAGCACAGACTCAAAAGACTACAACCATCTGACATTCTGAGAAATTGTCTGCAAAGTGGTG
Source organism: Mirounga leonina (assembly GCF_011800145.1). Classification (NCBI taxonomy): domain Eukaryota; kingdom Metazoa; phylum Chordata; class Mammalia; order Carnivora; family Phocidae; genus Mirounga; species Mirounga leonina. The sequence goes on from NW_023270447.1 coordinate 42,196,705, forward strand.
TCTCCAACTCCACAGAGTTCTTCTTTATAAAGCCAATTAAATGACTCAGCAGTAGCTCTTTCAGGTGCAACAAGAACATAATATATATTGGGCAGTCCTCCAAAGGTTTGAGAAACTGATTTGGTTGGATTAGGTCATGGTATGCTACAAATACCTTGTGTTTGGTAGGACAAATACTCAGAATATTGATGAAATAGCCTGGAAAGGTACTGGTGACCCTGAATTCACATTTCAAGTTTTTTCTACTTGAATATATAATTTCAAAACAATGTAGGAAATTTTTCTGTGAGTTTGTCTCCTATTGATTTCTAAAACACAATATCACAGAAACATAGAACTATGCTGGGGAGTCTAGAAACAAACATCTCAAAGCACTGGAAAATTACAGTGTGATAGAAAGTAAGAACTAAAAGGGGTGGATAATTTAGATCTTGTGATGAGTTTGTAAGTTTGGAAGAGACTGAATTTTGCAAAGCAAGTTTGGTAAGTTGCTGATTTGTGGCAAATACTAGAAATGAACTCCATATTAATAGTTCTCCAGTGATGTCTCAAAAGTTTTTTCCTATTTGGGGGTTACAGAATTGGCATAATTTTGTTTAAAATATTATGAATGTTTAAGCTCTACTTCTGTTATTTTCTTTACTGCCAAAGGTACATTTCAAGCTTTCAAACAGATTTGTGTGGAATCTGTAAAAACACCCCCTTCCCCTTTTCTGGATAGACATAGCCATGCATTAGGACACAGGCCTCAGATCTCTCAACTCTCCGTTGGCCACACCAGAGAGCGGCCAACAACGGTACAATTCTCTATGGTGACTCTGGTTGGGGAATTTTGTTGGTATTTTTTGTGGTGCACTAATAAGATGAAGAGCTCAGACACAGATTCCTAACGATGTGAATCAATTTCATCCTAAGAGGCTTGTAATAGACAGTCTTCAATGATCCCCAGCTCCTGGTATTTATGCCCTTGTGTAGTCCTGCATTGAATAGGGCTTATCCTGTAACCAATAGACTATCCCTGGAATAACAGACCTCTAAGTCTAAGAAAAAGACCATTGCCCCTTCTTTCTTGCTCTCCTGGATCACTTGCTTACTCTGGGGGAAGTGAGTTCTCATGTCATGAGGCCTCTCAAGCAGCACCAGAGCGCTCCTACCAATAGCCATGTGAGTGAGCTATCTGGAAGCAGATTCTCCAGCTCCAGTCAAGAATTTTGGTCCTGATTTCAGGCCGACATCTTGACTGCAACCTCATGAAAGATCCCAAGCCAGAACCACCCATTTAAGCCATTTTCTAAAGGCCTGACCCACAGAAACTGTGTAAAATAATATATGTTTATTGCTTGTTTTAAGCTGCCAAGTTTGGGAGTAATTTATTGCACAGTGATAGATAAATAATACAGCCTTCATACTATCTTATTTTTTACCTTTAGTAAAAGTCTGAGCCATATACAAGCTTTGAATTTGTGGTACTTTGGGGCAACTGAGGAATTAGAGTCATATATAGTGTAGGATGAAGTGGGCTGGTGAGAAAAGGCAAAGACAACAATGGAGAATGTCAGGAGTAGTTAATAGCGGGAAAGAAGGCTGTAGCACATATTGAGAAGGAAATCGTGAACCCCATGGAAAAAGTCAAGTTCAGGAGAATTTCCCCTATTATATAGGATGGGGAGTTCAGCATCTTATTTAGATGTTTAAGAGTACTGAAATTAGGGGGCGTCTGGATGGCTCAGTTGTTTAAGTGTCTGCCTTTGGCTCAGGTTGCGATCCTGCATCAGGCTCCTTGCTCAGTGGGGAGACTGCTTCTCCCTCTCCTCTGCCCCTCCCCCTGTTCATGTTCTCTCACAAGCAGGCTCTTTCTTTCTCTCAAATAAATAAATAAATAAAATCTTTTTTAAAAAAAGAGTACTGAAATTACTTTTTTTACTCTTTTGTAAAAGAGATTAAATCAGTTATCTCTTGATATGTAAGAAATAACTCTAAAACTTAGTACCTTAACACCACCCCCTCACCCCCTCCACCCCAATTTATCATGTCTCATAAGTCTGTGATTGGAGTAGGATGTTCTACTGCTTCTGCCTGGGTTCACTCATGCAGCTGTAATCATCTGGCAATTCAGCTGGGGCAAGTTGGTCTAACTCATATGTCTAGGGTCTCATCTAGGATGGTTAGAGCAGCTGGGATTGCCGGGACTCTCTCTTCATGTGGTCTTTCAACTAGCACCTCTGTGCAGCCTGGGTGTCTCAGGGTTCCAAGAGGGTGAACATGGTAATCTCAATGTATATCTTCTGTTAAGCCCTATTGGTCGATGCCAGCACAAGTCCAGGTAAGATTCAAAGGGTAGGAGACAGAGTTCATTTCTTGATAAGAATACCTGTAAAGAATTTGTGGTCAATTTTAATCCACTACAGTGATATTGGTCACTTCTTGAAAATTCAAGCAATACAGAGGAGTAAAAGAAGAAAGCTATAAATCAATCCAAATTTTATCATCCATAAGTAAGAAATGTTAATATTGGTACACCATTATTTAAAACATATCTATATGGGGGCACCTGGCTGGCTGTCAATAGAGCATGCAACTCTTAATCTCAGGGTCATGAGTTCAAGCCCCACGTTGGGCCCCACATTGGACATAGCCCTTACTTAAAAGAAATAAAATATATCGGGCGCCTGGGTGGCTCAGACGGTTAAGCGTCTGCCTTCGGCTCAGGTCATGATCCCAGGGTCCTGGGATCGAGTCCCGCATCGGGTTCCCTGCTAGGCGGGGAGCCTGCTTCTCTCCCTCTGCCTCTGCCTCTCTCTCTGACTTTCATGAATAAATAAATAAATAAAATAAAAAAAAAAAGAAAATATATCTATATGCATATATGTAGAGGATGGACAGATGGAACAATGGATGGATGAATGGTTGGATAGCTAGAAAGAAATAACCACTAAGAAGTAAGAGTCATTTATTTTTTAAACCTGCCTGTTACAGTTTTAGACAAAATGGATTGACTACTTGTTAAAACAGATGAGGAAATGAGCTTTCTTATCATTCTTCCTACCTCTCCTTCCCACCTCTAGACTTACTTTGATTTGGTCAGGGTTTATAAATTTATTTATTTTTGAGTCATAATCCTTTTGGCTGTTTAAATGTAGTTCTGTATTTAAATGAATGCAGTGATCACAGGGCTCCTTCATTTTGGCAGGTTGTTGTGTGCTATAGCCCCTTAAGATTTCCATGTTTTAGAATGTCTGTCACTTGCCTTTATCTTTGAATCATTTTCGCTAAGTATAATATTTTTCTTTCCCTTGGAGCATTAGAGACATAGTTCCATTGTCTGCTGGCATTCAATTATTTCTAACAGTAAATGAGAATGATAATAGCCTCATTTTTTCCTCACTTGTAGAAGACCTGATTTTTTTTTTTTTAATCTAGGGTACCAGAGAATTTTAGAATTTAATGATTTCACCAGAAAATATTTTTTGTATCACTTGTTTGTATCAGTTTCTTGGGATTCAACCTGTAAATTTAATTCTTCCTTTATTTCAGAAAACATTTCTTACATTATATCCCTCCATATTTTTCATGCTTTATTTGATTGATATTATCATGGTGATCCCAATCATTCTTAGCCTGGATTTTCAATATCTTCCTTATCTATCATCATCATCTAGTTACTTTAATACTCTTTGCCTTTTTTTTTTTCACATTTATGTTGATTATCTAAAGCTTTTTAATATTACTTTATTTATTTATTTATTTATTTATTTATTTATTACTATTTCTCTTGTTGGGTCTAGAGTGGTATGATTTGGTTTCTTAATCTGTTTGCTTTGCATTCTCTCCATTTACGTTTTCTTATTATGTATCATATTGCTTTTGAGCTCCTCCTTTCTTAAATTCATAGCTTTATTTGATATTTTTCTGGCAAAAAGTACTTGTAGAACATATACTTATGTTGTGCTTTCTCATAAATGCTGTATATATTTTTTCTCTTTTGCATGATATACTTTTTCTTTCATTCTTTTTCTTGGTGACATAATATGGTTACATATTTACCCTGCCCTTTTTTCCCATCTGTCCTTTGTTACCCTTTCTGTCTTTTCTGGTGTCAGTTTATTTTCATTTTTCTGAGTTTACTTTCATTCCCTCATCTAGTTTGAGGACTACATGTTGCATTCCATCCACTTTGCTGAGGCCTAAGGACTCAGGAGAGCAGAAGTACTAGATTTTAGTGGAGACTGATTATTGTCTTTCTGTGAGGTCTAAGATCTCTTTTATCCTGGGATTCCATTAATTATTCTGCCCTAGGGCCCCCTTTACCCTGCCAGAGATGTATTTCATTTCAGTGTCTTTGGGTTCAATTCCCCAAAGACAGCACAATCCCTGAAAGATAAAATCCTGATGGATTTGCCTAATCCATTATTGTCCCAAGGTCATATTAAGATAGTGAAAATAGGATAATATAAACTCCTGCTTTGAGAACAAAAATATTAAATCAGGAATATAATGTCTCTCTTTAAGAATAAAATTGGCCTTAATTGAAGGAAAACTGTAGCAAATCACTTATATAAAAATACTTGTTTATAAAGGTACTATGCTATAAATTGCCTTTTCTGTGCTGATAGAAAAAATTAAGAATATAGAATATTTAATATCTAGTTTGCTCAACAAAACAACTCAAATGCTGACTAGTCAGATCAAGGTGAAGCTCTAAACTAAGATTAAAATTGACAATTAAAAAAAATTGCAAATAACAAAGTTTTTCCATTGATTTTTTTCTTCATATTCAATGTTAAGTGATAAGGACTTTTGTTGACATTTTTCCATTGATCTTCTCATTATTTATCTGACATATAAACCCTTAGCCTCAGTGTCTGAATATATTTCAAGATTCTGAGAAATGCTTTATATAATTATATGAAGTCATAAAATATGGCTGGTGAAAAAGTTAATGTTGTTTTACAAAATATACATATTGTTAATCATTTCAGATGTAAATAAATTTGCCACGAATTCAGTATGATTTCACGATCCTGTCTCTTTTTCCCATAGTTCTGTGGGTCTTTGTTTTCAAATACTACAATGATCACTGAATATTTTCTTGTGTTGAGACATTAATTTACTCAGCTGATTCTCTTGGAGTCGTGTTTTATAACAAGCTTGTTAAAAGTGTTTTTGACAGTTTCTAAACCTAACCCCAACATGAAGTCAAGATGGATCAAAACAGATATAGTGTTTGAAGAGACAAAGCCTGTCACATAAAAGGTAACTTTGACTCTTCTACAATTAAATGGTGGTGTGGGTTGGATTAAACACACACTACCCTATAGCCCAACTCTAGGCTGAAGCTTAACTGATCTTGCGTGCTGCAATAGTCAGAATCCACTACTTTGAAAAAAGAAATGCACAACATAGATGGTATTGGTAAGGAAATAGTCCATTTTGTGTCAACAAATGGGCTCGCCTATGCTTCAGATAATTGAGCCATGTGAAATTTTTTCTCTCGTAAAATGTGTGTTTTCTACTAGTGATGGATCTTAATCAGATTAACTTGTGTCTGAATAGGTGCAGCCAGTCTGTGAATTCCCCACTCCCACCTTTTCTTATGATAATGAAGATCTGGTGTCAGTCATCCTGGGTTTCTGTTTCCTACTAAGCCGTTATGAGTAGTGTGATCTTGGGCAACCTGTTTACCTCTTTTGAGCCTTGGCGTCATCTATTGTAAAATAGGCTGTAGTGAGAAATACATATAATAAAGTTTTTAGTAAAAATTGGAATATATGATTAACTAATACTACCAAGTTTCTTTCTTTCTAGCGTATTTTGAAGACACAGGTAACAATTAGAAGTTGGCAAGGCTCAGGGGTTTATACATATTTTAAGTAAGACATGTACTGCACTTCAGTGAGCTTACCATCTGAAAGGTAAGAGAACAATGCTGACTAACAGGTAAGAAAACACATGACCGTCAAATATATATATATATATATATGTCTAAATTGTATACATTTTACCCATGACTAAAGTTTCTGCCTAAAGTAATAAGGATTTTCTATGAATAATTTACATAATGATAAAAGATTACCAGATGTGACAGAATGGTAACAGAAGAAGGTGAGGACAAATGGAAAATATGGGGATGCCTGACTTGCTCAGTCGGTAGAGCATGCAACTCTTGATCTCAGGTTTGTGAGTTCAAGCCCCATATTGGGTGTAGAATTTGCTTATTAAAAAAAAAAAAGACAAATTAAAAGTATGGAGGGCTTATTGGTGTGGTGGAAAAAGCCCAAAGAATTGACATTAACTCAATGTCAGAGACAAAAATTTCATTCTTTGCAGAGTATATTTGTGAGACTTTGGGTAAATGAAATTTTCTTTGGATCTCAGCTTTCTAAAATAATAACAAAAGGGGTGCCTACGTGGCTCAGTCGGTTAAGCAACTGCCTTCGGCTCAGGTCATGATCCCAGGGTCTTGGGATAAAGCCCTGCATCCGGTTCCCTGCTCAACAGGGAGCCTACTTCTGCCGCTCCCCCTGCTTGTGCACTCTCTCTCTCTAAAATAAATAAATAAATCTTTTAAAAAATAATAATAGCAACAAGCTTTTATTGAGTGCTTACTATGTGCCAAGCTCAGTGATAAGGGTTTTCCATTCATTAAAAAAGATTTCCTCGTAGTTACTCTAATTGATAGGTACTATTACTTTCCTTTTTTTACATCAGAGAAATCTGAGGTTCAGGAAGGTTAACCTGCCTGAGTAACCTGCCTAAGATCACACAGCCAGTAATTACATTTGCTGTTATTTTCATGGAAGCAGCGTGACCCCAGAGTCTGGGTCCTATTCCAAACAATAGAAAGTTCAAGATTTCTTTTCCTCTAAATTCCATGTTTCTGAGTGAGGTGAAAATGCAATTGGTTCAAGGATTTTAATAGCAATATTTTGGAAGTAGCATTAAGTTTGTACCCTGGGTCTAAACAGTGGAATGTTTAAATCAGAGTTTATTCTCCCGGTCTGTACTCTTTGAACGCAAAACCACATTATTATCAGGATGGGATCTTAACGCGGGTAAATTTACCCTCAGGTACTTTAAACAATGATGTGTTAATTATGCTCATCTGGATTCTCCTAGGCACTAAATTACTCCCATAGGAAAAATTACTTTCTTTTTAAGGTTATTAAATTACTGACTAGTTCCCTGGCATAAAAATCTACTGAATGATACCCCGATGAATTTCCATAGTCACATCTTGTTATTTTGATCACCATTAAGAGGATGTTTCGGGGCGCCTGGGTGGCTCAGTCGGTTAAGCGGCTGCCTTCGGCTCAGGTCATGATCCCAGGGTCCTGGGATCGAGCCCCGCATCGGGCTCCCTGCTCAGCAGAGAGCCTGCTTCTCCCTTTCTCTCTGCCTGCCGCCTGCCTACTTGTGCTATCTCTCTGTCAAATAAATAAATTAAAAAAAAAAAAGAGGATGTTTCTTCCTAGATAGTATTTCAGTAATCCTCACAGGGGTCCCATTGTGTAGGTATTGTTAATATTGTCCCTATTTTCAGATGAGTAAACTGAGGCTCAGGGAGGCTGAGTAACAAAGATGACCAAAGACATAATCCCTCCCTAAGGAAATTCACATTGCCTGAAAATATTTGAGTCATCACTAGACTTCCAGTCACGCTTGCTGCTTTATCTCCTTTTACCATGACGCCTCACCACTGTTGACTGTTCTGAATGGTATAGGAAGTCCAGGCATATCTGGGACATCCTATCTGACAGTGTTTCCAAAATGTGAAGGGAGTGTGTAGGTGACGTAAGCTCCTACATATACCTGCACACCTAAAACAACAACATAAAGGACATTCAGGTGAGGAAGTGGGGAAATAAAGTTAAGAATTTAATGAAAAAAATAATTAAAACTATTCAACTCCCTGTAGACCAAATAGGCAGTGAGTTAAAATGTTTTTCATTTTCAACTGGTTGTTCTGGACTTTTTATAGACAGCTAGTCTCATGAAAACATAAAATGAGTTTATTACATTTTTTAAAGAGTCTCTATCAGGCTTCCTTCAGGCTCTAGGCACATGCTAGTGATATGGACAAAACTGATTTTGAACGGGGTTCCCACTAAACAAATGAATGGTGGAGACAAGAAAGTTTCATGAAAGAGAGCCAACTCTTTCTGCAAAACCACAGCAATACCCAAAGCCACAATGGTAAAAATTGCATGCATCTGCGAGGAAGGTATAAACTAGCATGTTATGGGGAAATCAAGGGGGCTTGAGAAAGGGAGGAGGGTCAGAGATGAAAAGAACTCAAAGGATGGAGGCAGAACCCTAAAAGAAACCAAAGGAAAAATAAAAGCAAATTCTAAACAGCTCTCCTTACAAATGACTTTCATATGCATGGTAAGAAGTGAACTGAAAGAAAACAAATACCAAGAGATATAATAGACACATTATGTAACAAGGATTACTAAGGAGAGGCTAAAACCAGAAACAGATTCGGAATAATTTGGAGATGGAAAGTTTATATAAGAGATAGACATAACAGGCTGGGGGGAATTATGCCAACATGGGTCAAGGAGGATAGTGTGTCTGAAGGGAGAAAGAATGTCACATAATAAATAAGTTGGCAATGGGACAAAATATATTTGGATGGAAATAAAAGATAAAAGGAAATCACAGGAAATTATTGTAGACCAGCTGGGTCAGATAAAAAGGCAGCTTGGAACGTTTGTGCAGATAAGGATGACCAAGGAGACCCGTATGGTCTGGGCCAGCCATACTTGTGTTACAACAGAGAGATGTACTGGTCACATTCCTGGAGAAGAGAGTGGATTCGATCAGAGTTTAGTTTTTGCATACCATTTTGAGGCCAGAAACCTAGAAAATGGCAAATAGACAAGCACACAGAATAATTGGGGGCAGCCTGACGCGAGACAGGCATCCATCCCTGACTCCGTAGTGTTCGGTGGTGTCTGTGAAGATTTGGTGATCCCACCTTTCCAGTCACACCAGCACTCTGGGCACCTGTTGTCACTCGACATGCTTATTAACCCCCTGCCCCATCAGTCTCCTCACAGACTTCTTCCTGCAGCAGCTACACCTTGACTCTATTCTCCAAGTCCACGCAGCTGAGTGCGCTCATAAAAACACAACTGGCCTTTCCCAGCAGCCCTTGGCTGCTTGCCTAGTCAGAGGGCTTTGGCCTGGGGGTTGTAGCCTGGCAGTCATGGAGAAAGGGAACAAAACAGAGCCACCATTTGGGATTCTGGTCCACTTGCCCTTGGACCCTCTAACTGCAGTAACAACAGCATTAAGCAAATTGCATCGCTTTGTGTGCAGTGACAGCCCTGTTGACTTCCTGACAACATGACCAGCATTTTGAGGACTTTAATAGCAGGCTGATAGATTTTCGTTTCTTGAGTTCACCTTCTCTTCTGGGCTCCAAAGCCTCTTCTCTAAGCGACTATTATATTGTATTATAGATGAATAGGGCTGCATTCCACTTGGGACTTGAACTCCCCAAGGATAGAGACTGAGTCTCTCATTTCCCACTTGCCAGAGATTAGCACCCTGCCTAGTAATTACGGATGCTCATTTATCATGCAGAATGAAGAGAATGATTAGGGAGTGACTCGAAGGAATTAATTTTTAGGTATAGGATTTTAGGCAGCTAGATTGGCAGTAGGGGAGCTCATTTGCCAAAGGGCTTGTTGGGTGGGAGGGAATAAGAAGGGATGGTACTTACCTGGTGTCCTTTAGTTCATACCTCAATCTGGAATTCCCTCCTCTGCTCACATAAACACCAGCCCTGGGCATGCCTTTCCGATCCAAGAGTTACAAACTCCATCTGTGAAGATTGGAAAGCAAGATTATCCCAAAATAGATGCTCCCTGTATATTTTTCTCATCATTTCCACAAGAGTGTCAAGATACTTGTGAATCAACTCCTTTGGGTCCCATGCAAGACCTAATGGTCTTGCATAGAATTCTGGAGAATATGTCTTGGCGAAAATGAGTGTATGTATTACAATGATCTCAGGCCTGCTAACAACATGTTTTAGGCTAATAGTACCCATAAGGCTAAAGGATTAGGATCACTTGGGGAATTAAAAAATGGAAAAGAAAGAAAAAGAAAAAAAACCCAAACTCCTGGTTCCAGCCCTGGCCTTACAGAGTCCAACTTTCTAACGTATAAATGTATCTGCATTTTCAATTCTCACGAGTTTCCAAAGCATAGCTGGATTTAGGAGTTACTGTTTCAACCAAATGAATTTATTAAATAAATAAATAAAAGGCCACTTATTTGGTTTTAAAATATCCCTAGTTAACTTCTATACTATTTTTAGAGACACCAAAAGTCACACATGATAGTTGGAGTTAGTTTTAGTTTAGAGCAATATGTAATAACCTCTGCTCACTGGAACCTTCACCCTTGAAGGGGTAATGAGCCTAATTAGTAACTACAGTTCTTTCAAATGATAATTTTATCTCTTATGTGGGCAATTACTGGATAAAATTCATTAATATTTAGCTATCTCTTCATTCATCCTGTGTAATGATAATGATCTATTAGTTCATCTTTCAATAGTGCCAATGGGTAGGGAGGATATGTATAGGGCAGTGTGCTGAACAAATTACCCTCGATAGTAATTGTCACTTCTTTATGTTGTCTGCTTCAGGGATTGCTGGATGTGACTGGACTGTGACTGAGGAAAGAGAGAAATAGAGGAGACAGAATAGCTGTTTGAAGACTCTGGGTATTCAGAAAGCAGGAGAAGTTGGACAATTCTGGAGTTGGTTCCAACAGAAACCAAATGCTTGCTGTTGAGACATCCTCACTATATTTTGTGAATAAGTAAGTGGTACAGAAAGGGGGACATTAAAAAAAAGAAGGTTTAAAAATCTCCAACTCCAAGGAACTTTCTGTTTCTTCAGGAAATGTTATGTAGCCATAATTTAAGGTAAAATATAGTTAGTGCTATAGCAGAGGTTAAAACCAAAAGTATTCTAAGAAGGAGCTGCCTTCAGCTCAGGTCATGATCCCAGGGTCCTGGGACTGAGCCCCGCATCGGGCTCCCTGCTCAGCGGGAAGCCTGCTTCTCCCTCTCCTACTCCCCCTGCTTGTGTTCCCTCTCTCGCTGTGTCTCTCTCTATCAAATAAATAAATAAAGATCTTAAAAAAAAAAAAAAGAAGGTGCAATTAGCTGAGGAATATACCAAAAAGACCAATGACATAGACTTGCTCCACCAGATATTAAAACATGTTATGAAATTAGAGCAAATCAGTATCTGGCAAAAATTGGATGAATGGAACAGAAAGCCCAGAAAAAGACTCTACCATATATAATCATTTAACAAAGAAGGAGATAAAGTCAATCAGTGGTGGAGGGCAAGTTTAAGAACAAATAGTTCTTAACACATTACAAAGCAGATTTGGATCAAAATGAATGAGATCTTTCCTATCAGCACTATGAAAATACTCAATGCTAGGAGGGCCGCGGTGAGACAGAGATCGTCTTACACAGCGAGCACAAATCTTTCTGGAAAGCATTTTGTAATATAAATTAACAGACTTTAAAATTTCATAACCTTTTGATTCAGTAGTTCCATTTCTAGTTTTATACACACCCACACACTCATAATCATATACACACACACATATATATACACATATCCCTAAGAATGTGAAATTTTAGTTAAAATTCAGTTATAAAATGTTCACTATAATAGTAATGAAAGTGGGAAAATAGTAGCTAATTAGAAGATATTAGGCAAATTGTTACAAATTATGTTACTTTCTTGTAAAGGAATAGAATGCATTTGTTAAACATATTTGTTTCAAATGATTTATTGGTATGAGAACTTGCTTTTGATATGTTAGAGGCAAATTATAGGGTACTATCATCTCAATTATATTTAAAATACATATGCGGCGCCTGGGTAGCGCAGTTAAGCATTGAACTCTTGGTTTCAGCTCAGATCATGATCTCAGGGTCATTAGATCGAGCCCCTCCTCAGGCTCCAAGCTCAGCAGGGTGCCTGCTTGGGATTCTCTCTCCTTCTGCCCCCCCCACCCTGCCCCCGCCCCCATGTTCACTCACTCTCTTTTTCTCAAATAAATAAATATATCTTTTAAAAAACCACACACATAGAAAAAGGACTAGAAATATATATCCCAAACTGTTAATTTTGTTATTTTGGGATAATAGGATTATGGCATGCCCCTTTCCTTTAGTGTATTCCCTTTCCAGATTTTTTACAGTCAGCATATTTTATAGAGTAGATTCTTGACCTTCAGAGGGAACATATCCTAAAACAGTTCTAATCCTTAAAATGCAAGTATCTTCACTTTCTTAGACTTTAGTTCTTTATTGCCATCACCAGCACTATCAGTCTGCTTTTTTCTCACAAAGAACATTTTTGTTACATCACTAGAATTACTATATCCTTGATAATGAGAAGAGAACAACAAAGCCACACTGACTCTGATTCTGGGTGGTCTGCTAGCTGTAATAGCAGCAAGGAATAAATTCTCTCTCCTCCTTTCTCTCTCCTCCCCCTTCCAAGACACCCAATTAATAATAATAATAATGATGAGATTCTTTAGTATGGACAAGTGACATTCTCTGATTCTCAAGTGAAGAGTAAATAAATGCATCTTTAGAAAATGTTGTTATTTTTCTTGATTAAAGTTAATGTGATGTTGACCAGGCAAGCTCCTCAAATAGACTATAGCCCCTAAGCAACTCCTATAGAGAAATTTGAGAGGCACCATTTTGCTAGGCTTACTCACCAATAAGCCCTCTTTGTCTCACACCATCTTCAAAGCACTTGTGATTAAAATTCACATCAGAGCAAAATTACCATCTACCAGGTCACAGAACTCAGGTATTTTCCTTAAGTAAGTAAACCTGGGAACAATGAACTATCAGATGCCAGAGACTATATTAAAACTGGAGGGTAGGATAAAACAGTAGAAACAAAGAAAAGGAAGAGATTAATTTGATGTGGGATAATACAAGTAGGACTTTTATTAAGTATTGACAGGTACAAAATGTAATTCTCTTTATTCTATGACTGAAGGTAACTATATCCTCCATCTCCCCTCACTACCCAACCCACAAATTTCTTCATCTAATAATAAAACTCTCAATAACTCCAGGTATGTTCCATTGCAATGTAAAATATCACCACAAATTTAGTAGCTTAAAACACCACAACTTTAAATGATCTCACGGTCTCTGGGGGTCAGGAGTCCCAGCATAGCTTAGCTGAGCCTTTAGTCAGGCTGTCGTCAAGGTGTTGGCCAGGGCTTGGTTCTCATTTGGAGGCTCAACTGGTGATGGATCTACTTCCTGGCTTACTCCAGTTGTTGGCAGGATTCATTTCCTTGCAGTTGTAATACTGAGAACCCCAGCTTCTTGCTGGCTGCCAGTCTCAGCTTATAGAAGTCTCTTGCCATGTGGCCCTCTCCATAAGCTTTTTTACAACATGGTAGCTTACTTCTTCAAAGCCAGCAAAGGACGAAGATTAAGTCTACCAGTGAGATGGAGTCTCCTCCTTAATCACAGGAGTGATATCTCATTGCCTTCGCCATATTCTATTGGTTAAAAGCAAGTGACAGGGATTGCACACACTCCCGGGGCAGACATTACAAAGGCATTAATACCAGGAGGTAAGGACCACTGGGGCCATGTTAAAGCCTGTTTGACACACAGGGCAACTCAGTATCTGGGTTCTCTTCAATCAAATTAGAATTTCTTCTACTTTCATTCTCCCAAGGGCTTTATATACATGGTGTTAGGGCTTGAATTGTGACCCACCTCCCAACTTCATATGTTGAAATCCTACCATCCAGTACCTCAATATGTGATCTTATTTGGAGTTAGGTTCTATATAGAGGTAATCAAGTTAATATGAGGTCATTAGCATGGGCCCTAATCCAACACGACTTGTGTCCTTATGAAAAGGGAAAATTTGGAGACAGACAGACCCACCCATATGAGAATACCATCTGAAGATGAAGGCAGAAATCTGGGGTGATACTTCATCAAGCCAAGGAATGCCAGAGATTGCCAACAAATTGCCAGAAGCTAGGGGAGAGGCATGTAACAAATTCTCCATCACAAGTCTCAGAAGGGACCAACTCTGCCAACATCTCGATCTCAGACTTCTAGCTTCTGTAACTGTGAAAACAATAAATTTTTCTTGTCTAAGCCATCCAGTTTGTGATACTTTGTTTCAGTATTCCTAGCAAACTAATACACATTGTATTAAGTGGGAGCATCTGGAGGTCTAGGTGTCTTTTTTGGTCTTTAAATGTTGTCTTCTCTACTGCATCTGTTGTTGATGTACGAGGCCTCACCACATTCCTATAATTTGCATTATCTACATATTATTTATTAACTGGGTTTGCATGTGGTGTCAATGAAGCCTCTTTCCTCCTCTGGCCCTCTCTGCCTCTTGGAGCATAGACACATTTAGCAGCAAGCCTATACCACTCAGGAGTATCCAAGAATCTCTGAGAATTCCCGAGTTCATTCCTTAGCCATTGCTGCTTTACTGGATCCTGGTTGAAAAGCTTCTTCAAGAAGCTTGAAGCCTCCTTGGAGAGGTGAAGTACAAGCTCTCTGCCCTGAGATTTCTTCAAACTTACAACCACCAACGATGGTTGGTGACATGGTCCCTGCAGGACTGATCCCAAAGAGGGTAAGGGACCAGAGCTCTCTTTCACCTCTAAGCTCACGTCCTCCCATTTTCTTCTATGTCCCGACCAACTCCACATCCCTAGCCCAGAGAGTATTTTTATATCTTGTCTGTGACCTTATGTTATAATCTTCCCATCTCTTGATTTACGGTATAAACTACCTCATATGAATCCTCCAGGTTTTACTTTTGATATTTTGGAACTCAAAGCAAGATTTTGACTCTTTGTTCTTACTAGGACAATAAACTTAGTCTAAAGATAAAGTTTTAATAGTTGAAGTTTGGGAGAATAAAAAGGAATTACTAAGAGGAAAAAAACCATGAGTCACTATCATAATATCATCTCAATATATGTAGTGGTTGACAATGACTTATTGAAGAGGTAATATATGCAATTGGTATAAAGAATGGGTAGGATTTTATTTTATTTTATTTTATTATGTTATGTTAGTCACCATACAATACATCATCAGTTTTTGATGTAGTGATCCACGATTCATTGTTTTCATGTAACACCCAGTGCTCCATGCAGTACGTGCCCTCCTTAATACCCATCACTGGTCTAACCCATCCCCCCTCCCCTCTAAAATCCTCAGTATGTTTCTCAGAGTCCATAGTCTCTCATGGTTCATCTCTCCCTCCGATTCCCGCCCCCTTCATTTTTCCCTTCCTTCTCCTAATGTCCTCCATGCTATTCCTTATGTTTCACAAATAAGTGAAACCATATGATAATTGGCTTTCTCTGCTTGACTTATTTCACTTAGCATAATCTCCTCCAGTTCCATCCATGTTGATGTAAAAGTTGGCTATTCATCCTTTCTGATGGCTGAGTAATATTCCATTGTATATAGGAACCACATCTTCTTTATCCATTCATCTTTTGAAGGGCATCTCGGCTCTTTCCACAGTTTGGCTATTGTGGACATTGCTGCTATGAACATTGGGGTGTGTATGGCCCTTCTTTTCATGACATCTGTGTCTTTGGGGTAAATACCCAGTAGTGCAATTGCTGGTCATAGGGTAGCTCTATTTTTAATTTTTTGAGGAATCTCCACACTGTTTGCCAAAGTGGCTGTACCGACTTGCATTCCCACCAATGGTGTCAGAGGGTTCCCCTTTCTCCACAACCTCTCCAACATTTGTTGTTTCTTGCCTTGTCCATTTTTGCCAAGAAGAATGGGTAGGATTTTAACACATTATCTAAAATACTCCCCCACCACCAGTCATAGCCACATTCTGTCTGCTTCCTCTAAATTATTCTTCTTCATAGGATTTATTATTACCTGAAATTACATTATTTCTTTATTATCTCTCTCTTCTAATAAGGCATAAGCTCCATGGGACCTCATCTTTTTTTTTCAATGCTGCATCCCCCAGTGCCTAGGATAGTGTCTGCCATATAGGAAGTGCTTAATAAACAGATACTGAATGAGTGAATAAACATGCAGTGAAAGATAAAATATATTTCTAAGGGCAATAAACATTGTAAATAATGACAGAGGTGGAGAAGTGGTCTAGTAAGAACTGAAATCAGTGTAATTTCTCTGTGTTAAACAAAATATGACCCATGTATATTTCCCTGCTCCTACTTAAACAATATAAGGATCAAGCAAAATAACTTAGCTACCTGTTCTAGAAACTACTCGCTTCTAGACGATAACACTGAATCAACTAACATAGTCACCTTAAGGCCCTTATCTCCCTGTGGATTAGAATCCTAAGCTTTCCAGTTAGAAATTCTGCCCAATCCTAACAAGTTCCCTGTCTTACAAGATCTTTCTTAAAATCACCTAGTCAGAGCCCTCAAAGCCTATATTGCTCCCTCCCTAACTTCTTCTCTAAGATGTTTCTAAGATTCTAGCAAGGCGGTGCTCTCTCTTCCTATAGTAACTCTAACAAATGTAGTTTTGCTTGATCAGAGTTGTATCTGATGGTCTTTTTCAAGAGATATCACACATGACTTAGGTGAAGAAGGAGCAAATGCAGTGTGACTGGAGCATATGGTTGTATGAGTCAGGGTGGGAGGTAGTATCTGATTTTAGGGGTAGGCAGAAGATAAGAATAAAAAAATATGATGGAGTCTGTATTAATATGAGTCCAAGTCAAGAAAACAATGGCAGAAGACAGAGAGAGAGAGTGAGAACACCAGGACAAAGAGGTTGGCTAGTGACCCAAGTTTAAGCAACTACATGAACCAGCAGTTATAGTGCTAGAGCTGGGGACAGAAGGATGAAGATGGTGTTACCAGAGCCTAGATGTTCAGAGAAGGGCTATGTGGCTTTGCTGGAACCATGGAGGAGAGGACTCATGGCTGATACAGTTACTAATGGAGAAGGTGGGGATTGCCAGAGGGATGCAGCAACTTCCAAGAGAAGGTGCTAGAAGCAGAGAGGAAGAATAGCTTCTCTACCTTCTTACTTTCTATGTCCTGCCAGTGACCTCTACTGGCAGAAATAACAGGAAGCCAGCTGTCAAGGAATCCTGGGAAAAGTAGTATGCAGACCTTGGGGTTCAGGATTGTAGAGCAGAATAGAGCAGAATAGAGAAAAGCAGGTGTGGGCTGAAAGATGACAGGTAAATAACCACTGCAGGGCCAAACTGAGAAATGTAGATGAGGAGTTTGGACTTCAGGAGAAGTAATAAGGACCTGTAATAAGTGGAATTATATAAACAAAGTCTTTTTTTAAATTTTATTTTATTATGTTATGTTAATCACCATACATTACATCATTAGTTTTTGATGTAGTGTTCCATGATTCATTGTTTGTGTATAACACCCAGTGCTCCATTCAATACATGCCCTCTTTAATACCCATCACCAGGCTAACCCATCCTCCCACCCCCCTCCCCTCTAGAACCCTCAGTCTGTCAAAGTCTTGGGAAAGAAGTAGGCTAGGTTTCTACCCCATCCTGTCCCCCTCAACCCACCAAGCTACTGTGAGATTTTTTTTCCCTCTCTCTACACACATATATTGGAAAGAATTTAGCTTTCTCCTACCTACCCCTTTAATTTCCTTCATGGTCAGAGAAGAAATCTAGGGATAAGAAATTTTATCATGGTGCTCTTCACTGTCAGGGAACATGAGGAAGATCTATAATGGAATAAAATCTATAATGGAACCCAGGACAGGGAAAGGGAGGGAGAAATCTAACATTTTAGCATAACATGGCCAGGGTTATTATTTCACAAGATGTAGGGTCAACAACCTTAATATTAGCCATATGAATTTCTCATGTTGGTGAAATTATGTCATCTTCAGAAAATAAAGGAGGGGCGCCTGGGTGGCTCAGTTGTTAAGCGTCTGCCTTCAGCTCAGGTCATGATTCCAGGGTCCTAGGATCGAGCCCCGCATCGGGCTCCCTGCTCCGCGGGAAGCCTGCTTCTTCCTCTCCCACTCCCCCTGCTTGTGTTCCCTCTCTCGCTGTGTCTCTCTCTGTCAAATAAATAAAATCTTAAAAAAAGAAAAAAGAAAATAAAGGAATATTTGTGGCTGCACATTGTGTTGGTTCCAGCTATTTTGGGAGAAAACCAGTTCCAGCCTGGTAAAAGTTTCATCATTTTGCCCTTCTTCCTATGGGCCATATTTGGGATGTACCTTTTAACTGTGCCTTGACTGTTATCACCAAAATTCTGTGATTAGTTGAATCTCTTTTCCCTTGTCCTTGGAAGGACATGAAATTACTAGGATGCATCACTTTGTTGACCCTTCTCCTGGTGTCTGCCTCCACTTTTATGTGTTGGTTGTGACAAAACTATGCTATATTCCATAAGTTGGTTACTTTGGACCTATCTGGGTGCTCCAAATTCTGCAACAGAACCCAGTCTCTGGGCTTAAGTATGGAGTGGGCATACTCATATCCACCATGCCCTGGGTCTCATTACAAACTTTCTTCTAATCACTTTACTATGAAGAGCACTAAGTTCGAAATGCTTCTCTCCTAGTACCAGGTTTCTCTTTCAACCATTAAGGGGAGGGGCAGGGTTTTAGGTTATCTTACCACATATATCCTTATATATTAGCTAGAGAGACATGGGGGGTACGGAGGCAGGCAGGCAGCCCTTCACGCCCTGGGATTGTGGGACACATCTCCCACTTTTGCAATCACACACACACAAAAAAAACAAACCATAGCTGGGCTAGTATATAAAGGTTTGGCCAGAGGTGTGGCAGTGAAGGGGACAGAGTCATCTAAGGCTAAGAGAAAAATGACTGCCCCCCCTTAGAATATTAGCCTTGAGAGTCAGAATATTCCATTAAGCTGAATGGATGGAGACAGCTGATCAGATGAAAAGATCAAGGATTTCCTGGGTTCCTTCACTTGGGAGAATTTTCAGGGTTAGAGAAATTTCAGGCCAATAGTCCTTCAGACCCCAGAAGCCACACTGGGGAAGGCCATTAAGGAGCAGCAGTAGGGAAATTAGTGAATGTTCCCTTGAGTTTCTTGGCCCTTAGTTTGGAAGAGAGCTTGGAGTTGCCTGACAGGATAAAAGGAAAACATTATTCTAGAGTAGAGGAAGCAAAATCAACAACAAAGGAAGTATAGTTGATGCTGCTGGTGCTTTTCCCCAATTCCCTTTTCTGGTTTTTTCTCCCTGTCCCTGAGAATCACCATTCCCATCTGGGAATACCTGCAAAGTCATGCACATCTACCTGTGCTTTCCATAGCCAATGACTACCACAAGGTACCAAAGGCTGGTCCCCTTATCTCAAGGTAGGACAAGTCTTGGTGCCATTCATACTTCAGAGTTTCCCATAGAAACAGGCTGAGGCCTGACATCAGCTGAACCCACATCTTTGCTCAGCTTCTTCCCAGACCTTTCCCATTTCCCTTCCCCATTATAAGTTTCACCTAGAGAAGTCCCTCACTAAATTACCTATACAAGAATTTCTGTCTTAGACTCTGCTCATAGGGAACTCAATCTAAAGAGACATGGTCTATTATTCCATTTTTCTGGAAGGCAGGGAGAGCACAAGAAGTATCGATTTAAAAAGGGTCCAGCAGGATTGGCAGAATATAAGCCCCTGGGGATGGAAGTAGGTCTCCACTTAATAGGGTCGTGGACTGGAAATGCTCTGTGTCCTTGAGGATTTTCTGCTACTCCTTTCGCATGTCTCCCAGCTCCACACCATAGTGGGAGAGGCTACTGGTCCAATGGCTCTTCTGTGGTACAAGTACTGCCCCTGGCTGGTCTAAGCCAAGACCTCCCTCTCTGTGATTTGTTATTTGAGTTCAAGGTCAACATCCATGCCAGCAGATTCTGAGTTTTGAAGTTTCTCATTCATTCATTCTAACTGGCATTTCTTCATTCAAAATTAGTATTACATCCCCACTGTGAACCAGGCACTGTGCTAAAGCCCAAAGTGAAGAAAGGAACTTATAGTCAAATAAGCAGGCAAGTCCAAGATAATGTGATGTGTGCTGTGACAGGGAATGGAAGAAAGCATGCTACCTGAGGAGTGAAAATGGGTGTAAGACAGCAATTCATAGTGCTTTGTGACAGTACTGTAGAGTTTGCCCTAATTTTAAAAACAGTGACCTTCATATGGAATCTCAAGGGACCTTGATTAACCAAAACAATTTTGAAAAAAACCAAAGTTGGAAGACTCACACTTCCTGATTTTAAAATGTATTACAAAGTAATACAGTAATCGAAAGTGTAGTATTGGCATAAAGAGAGACATATAAGCCAATGGAATAGAATAGAAAGCCCAAGAATAGATCTTTACATATGTGGTCAAATGATCTTTGACAAGGGTGCCAAGACTACTTAAAGGGGGTAGAACAGTCTCTTCAACCAATGGTGCTGGGAAAACTGGATATTAGACATTAAAAAAAAAAGAAGTTGGACCCTATTCCACACCATATACAAAAATTAACTCAAGATGGATTAAAGACTCCAAACTATAAAACCCCTGAAATAAAATACAGGGGAAAAGCTTACTGACGTTGGACTTGATTTCTTGAATGTTACACCAAAAGCACAGGCAACAAAAACAAAAATAGACTAATGAGACTGCATCAAACTTAAAAACTTTTGTGCTTTAAAGGCCACAATCAACAGAGTAAAAAGGCAGTCTACAGAATGAGAAAATATTTACAAATCATATATCTGATGAGGGGTTAACATCCAGAATATATAAAGAGCTCCTATAATTCAACAAAAAATATCAAATAACCCCAATTTAAAAATGAGCAAAGAATTTGAATAGACATTTCTCCAAAGATGATATACAAATGGCCAATGAGCATAAGAAAAGATGCTCAACATCACTAATAATCAGAGAAGTGCAAATCAAAACGATAGTGAGATATCATCTCATCAGATGGCTACTATTTAAAAAAATCACAGTGAGCTATCATCACATTCGGATGGCTACTATTTAAAAAAATGAAGAAGAAGAAAATAACAAGTGCTGGTGTGAGAAATTGGAACCCTTTGCACTGTTGGTGGAATTGTAAAATGCGAAACAGTGTGATAGGCCTTCAAAAAGTTAAAAAATTAAACTACCATATAATCAAGCAATCCCACTTTTGGGTATATTCTCCAAGTAACCGAAAGTCTTGAAGACTATTTGCATAGCCATGTTAATAGCAGCTCTATCCACAACAGCCAAGAGGTGGAAGCAACTTAAATATCCATCAATGGATGAATGGATAAAGAAAATATGGTATATACATACAATAAAAGACTATGCAGCCTTAAAAAAGAAGGAAATCATGCTATATGCTACAACATGAAGAAAACTTTAGGAATGCTAAGTGAAATATACCAGTCACAAAAGACAAATATTGTATGATTCTACTTATGTGAGGTATCTAAAGTAGTCATATTCATAGAAACAGTAAGTAGAATGGTAGTTATGAGGTAAGGGGTGGGAGGAGAAAAGGGGAACTATTCTTTAATGAGTATAGAGTTTCAGATTTGCAAAATGCTGAAGTTCTGTTTCACAACAATATGAATATACTTAATGCTACTGAACTGTGCACTTAAAAATGGGTAAGGTGGTAAATTTTGTTATGTATTTTTTACAATAATAATGATAATAATAATAATAAACAGTGCCCATTCCTCCTCTCAACACTCAGAATGGACTGTTTTTCAATTCAGATCATCACAAGAGATTTTCTCAGCTAGGGGAGTTTATGCGAAAAGCTGCCTCCTCCACCTACCTCAGAGCCATCTAATCCAGCCTATGGGAAAATCCCTTTTTATTACTGTGGGTTAAATTGGGACTACACATATACAAAGGCTATTCCATCTATGGCTCTCATTTAAGAGCTCAAACTTCAAAGCACATTTATATTAACTTTACTTCAGGAGATAAATAGAGGTGGGTTCAGGGGTTATATAGAGATTGGGCAAGTGTGTTGGACCTCATCTGGTCCATTCCCATCACCTTATAGACAGTGAGATTTGAGAGGGCGAATGATTGAATCAAGATCACACAACTAGGGGCACCCGGGTGGCTCAGTCGTTAAGCGTCTGCCTTTGGCTTTGGTCATGATCCCAGGGTCCTGGGATCGAGCCCCGCATTGGGCTCCCTGCTCAGTGGGGAGTCTGCTTCTCCTTCTCCTACTTTCCCTGCTTGTGTTCCCTCTCTCACTGTCTCTCTGTGTTAAATAAATAAATTATAATAAAAAAAATCTTAAAAAAAAAAAGATTACACAACTAGAAACAAAGCTGGTGTGCTGTAAGGGATCCTGAGATGATACATGAACCCAGGAAGGAAGAGAACGGAGTTCTAGTCCTGTGTGTCATGACCTGGATAAGTCCCATCTCTCTCAGCCTTGGTTTTCTCATCTGTTACCTGGGCAGTGGTGGGGTGGTGTGGGTGACCTAGAGGATTGCTGCCCTTTCCAGGATAAAAGAGACTGACATAATACTCATTGAGTATTTGTTCAATGAATGAGGCAGGCATAGACTGGTTCTATAACATCTATCAATTTATTACTCATTTAGCAGGAACATTCTCTTCATCAAATTCTCATTCTCCCCCCTTGTGAGATTTCTCCTGTTGGAATACTCATTCATCTGTTAATGGTTAACCTTGGATGTAGGTAATTATGAAATTACTTATTTGATTAACTAACCAAGTAACATCAAACATGCCTTTTAACAATCTGATGCTTTAGAAAAGAGAATGCAAGGCCTACTCCATACTGATGAGCATTGAGGACCACATGACCTGACACATATCTATCCTCAACAGCTCGTCTTTTTTCTTCGTCTCCCCATTAAGGAGTAGTTCTTGATTACCCAAGGATTTAAAGGAAATGTTCTTCTAAGTCCAATCAATCAATCTGTCAGCAAGTGTTTATTGAACATCTACCCAACGTCTCTAGGTGGTGTAGGAGGGACAGAAAAGTTTAAAATGAGGTCCTTACTCCCTTTTTGACAGAAAAGTTTAAAACAAGGTCTGCTAGGACTGCTAGGTGCCAAACTCCGTATGGTCTTCTTCAAGGAGGTTAGATTAGGATTTTTCCCATGGTGATGGTAGAATCCCAAGAGAGCAAGCCCCAATGTTTTCTCAGTCTCCTGCTTGCTGATGTCTCATTGTTCAAAGCAATTCTCATGGTCAAGCTGAGTCTATACAAGTGCATGGATCCTGGAGGCCTGATTCATTGAGGGTCATTAATGTAACAACCTAAGCTATTTGGAGAGTGAGAAGAGTCTGACCACATTACTTAAGCTCTTGAATTTAGTCATGCCTAAGGCCAAATTTACCCAGGGTTTTGCCCACCTTATTTAAAAAAAAAAAAGTTAAGGTGGTTCCAGTCCTGACTCATACAAAAGTCTTACCTACTACAAAAACTTATAGAGAAACTAAAACTCTAGCTCTAGGAATCCCAATCCCTGTGTATATGAAGTATTAGATTGCCTCCAACCTTTCATGCCTCTCTCTACTTTGACACTAATCTAATGCCTGACAAAAGCAGTCACTGCACGTCAGTGTATACCCTCTGCTAACAGCCACCGAAGGATGGACTGACCTGTGTGAGTCTACAATATAAAGAGCATGGTTCCATGAGCTGAGTCATATTCCCCAAAACACTGTGGCACATAAAGCTGTCTCATTGCAGTACAGCTACACTTCTAGATTTCCACGAATGATATGACAGACGTAAGGTGCTGACGTGGAGGTAAGTGGAAGGTGGCTGTCTTCATTAGGGTTCCTCATGAAGATGTGTCTGCACGTGGTTTGCTTGGGAGGCAATGTGAGGAACTGTTGTTGGAGGCATGGGAAAGTGAGACAGGGAGAGGAAGGACACTCATCAGGGGTACAGGAGGGAGCCAGTTACCGCGGTGGGCAGCTGGTTCTCGCTCCCTTTGGAGAGCTTTAGGAGACAGCGTACGACATACTTCAGAGTTACCCACCCATTCATTTGTTACTGCAGGTAACCTAGCCTATTCCGACTAATACAGATACAGAGAGCAATAGTTGCTGCTTTTATTTTATTTATTTATTTTTAAAGATTTTATTTATTTATTTGAGAGAGAGAATGAGAGAGAGAGAGAGCACATGAGAGGGGGGAGGGTCAGAGGCAGAAGCAGGCTCCCCGCCGAGCAGGGAGCCCGATGCGGGACTTGATCCCGGGACTCCAGGATCATGACCTGAGCCGAAGGCAGTCGCTTAACCGACTGAGCCACCCAGGCGCCCAATAGTTGCTGCTTTTAAAATGCAAGTCAACAGACTTCCACATGGGCTATGAAATACTTCTGAGGTTCCAGTTTTAAATGGTGACAGGCCTCCAGAGGCCATCCTAGGTCAGCTGTTCCAAAATCCACCCTGCTTTCACAGTTAAGTTGGGAAATATGGGGGACCAGCTGTCTTCTAAGAGCTCAAGGTTCTCCCCTACCATGTGGTTTCTAGTGGTTTCACACTCGCAAAATAATTCGAAAGGAAACCTTTTCCTGTAGGCAGTTTTGGGGGCCCGTCTAAACCTATATGCCTGGATAACAGGCTCTTGGCCCCATCACAAAACACTCCTAAAAGATCTTACCCCCCGGAGGCTATTTCCATTCCTTTCACTTTTATTCTTTCATTAATAATCTAAAATGCTCAAACCAGGGAGCTAGACCAGACCACAGATAAAACGTTGGCCTATGGATCCCACCTGCATTAGCTGCCAACATTTAATCAGTTACTGTTATTTGATTAGTTGCCTGTGGCTCCCCCACTGAACGAGTTGTCAACATTTGAAAAGCATGAGATTTTTACCACCAAAAAAAAGAAAGTAAGAAACCCCAAATCTGGATTTCCTGCTTTTCTTGAAATATTGGGTCTTGCAAGGCGAAGACTGATCAGAATCCAGGTAGCGACCACATGACTTTTTGACAATTCATGCATTCCCTCAGTTGGCAACACTCCCCACCCTGACCATTCCACTTAGTTCTGTGACCGGAAGAGGTTTTGAAAAGAGCAGATTTCTGGGAGGCCATTTAGAACATCAACATCATGGAGTGCACTTAACGAGTACACACAATTTCAGCCATGATGGCTTTCACACCTGAGCTTGGGGACAAACGTGGGACAGATACAAGCTTACTTTTCTATGCCAGGATTTGAATTGACAAGCAATACACTACCTATTCAATGGGAACTGGACCATGAAGATCAAGACTAGCTATAGCTTTGGGGGAAGAGAATTCTATTAGTAAATCTCTGAGACTTGCTACTAACCAACAAACACACACACAGAAATTTGCACGGACTGAGAAGTCAGCACGGACATGGAAATAGCTTCAGCAACCTCAAAGAAGTTTTTCTCTAGGTAGACAGTAATATGACAAAACATTCACTGAGCATTTACTGTGTGCTAAGCACTGTTCTAAGTGACTTGTCTGAGTTTTCATATTTAACACACACAGAACTTAATGGGCAATTATTGTCCCTGCTTTAGACATGAAAACATAGGGGCTCAGAGAGGGAGAATATTTTGCCCAAAGTTACCTGGATAGTAAATTGTGGAGTCAAGGTTTCAACATAGCTTAGTAGGATTGCAGAGGCCCCTCCTGCCCTCTCACATTGTCTCCAGCCTCATAACCTATCCTGTAACCGAGCAACCTGGCATAGTTTATATGAGGGACAATGCCTTGTCATGGCACATTGGACATAACATGTGGGTACAAGGAGTGAGAGTAAAGAGATTGGACCGTCTTGTAAAACCATAACATCACTCACTCTCTGAGCAATAGGATCATGTCTGATTGGGGTTCAATGCTGTTCTGTTCATTTGCGCTGGGAACATTCAGTGGTGCATCTCCCAGTCTTCTTAGGCTCCAGGCTGTTTAAAGATTAAACATAGGAGTTTTCTTAATGCTATTAATTTGCCTATAATTGTTTTTTAATTTTTCTGAAGGCCCAACTCAGTAATTTCCTTTTTTTTTCTCTTGAAAGCAATGATCAAACTTAGAATGAACAGTAATCTCTTCATTTGTCCTAAATCCACCTTCTACTGACAGCCTGTGAAATTGTCATTTTATTTATTTATTTACTTTATTTGTTTATTTTTAAAGATCTATTTATTTATTTAAGAGAGAGAGGGAGAGAGCTTGAGCAGGAGGGGCAGAGAGAGAGGGAGACAGAGAATCCCAAACAGACTCTTTGCTGAGCACAGGGCCTGATGCAAGGCTCGATCCCAAGACCCTGAGATCACAACCTGAGCTGAAACCAAGAGTTGGATGCTTAACTGACTGTGCCATCCAGGCGCCCCTGAAATTGTCATTTTAGATGTAGAGAGAACCAAATCTGTCTAACTGCTTTGCCTCTTAACTTCCCTACTAACCTTGTAGCCTGCAGACTAGGACCTGGTCTCCTGGCTTCTTGGTCTAGCACTCTTTGCATTTCACCCACTACAAGTAAAAAGTGTTTTGATTAAGCTCTGCTGATGGAGAAATGGATGCACGAACATTTTGCTTCTGAAAGTGAAAGCAAGAAGTAGACATCTCATTACCTCCACCTGTAACCCTCCTCGACCCCATGATCTCTTTCCTGGACTCCCTGCATCCAGTCTGGTCTTCCCTACTAATCTTTCCCCACACAGAAGACAGAGGAATACATGAAACCTCAGTTAGGTGATGGCCCTCCTCAGTTCAAAACCCTGTGATGACTCCCCGTTTTCTCCAGAGTGAGGAAAAGCAAAACTTCTTGCAGTGACTGACGGGAACCTCCACATTCTTCTCCCCACCCTCCACATACATTCTTGTGCCAGACATGATGGAACGTGTCCCTTGGACAGCACGCATCCCTGTCTCAAGGTCCGACTCGCTGTTCCCTTTGCCTGAAACTCTTTTCCATATTTGTCTGGTTCAATCCTTCACCTCCCATGAGCTGTGCTCAGACGTCATCTCCGTGAGGCCCGTATTAAACGGCCAAACCCTTTGTCAGCACGACCCTGTTTTTTATTTCTCTCCATGGCACTCACCACCATCTGTGTTAGTCTTCTCAGCCTGGCATAACAAAATACCACAGACTGGGTGGCTTAAACAACAGAAATGTCTTTTCTTACAGTTCTGGAGGCTATTAGTTGTGATCTAGTTGCCAACAAGTTCTGTTTCTGATGTAGTCCCTCTTGCTGGCTTGTGGACAGTTGCCGTGTCCCCATGTCCTCAAGTGCCTTTCCTCAACACTGGCGCTCAAAGGCGGGGTGGACAGAGCGCCAGTTCTCTGGTGTCTCTTCTTCTAAGGACACTAATCCTATCAGATCAGGACCGGACGGTCCACTGACGATGTCATTTACCTTATGACTTAAAGGCCCCATCTCCAAATTTAGCCACACTGGTGGCTAGACAGTCAACATATGAATTTGGGAGGGAGGAAGGGGTGACACATTTAGCCCATAATACCATCTGATACTCTATATTGATTCCTCTTTTCGTTTATCATCTATCTTCTTCCACCAGAACGAGGGCAGGGACTTTTGTCTGCTCTGTTTACTGCCCCCAATGGTGGCTGACACACAGTGGGTGCTCCACAAATATTTGTTAAATGAATGAATAAAATACCTAGCCCATATTTGGTAGGACCTCTAAAATGGCTCCCCACAATTCCTGGTACCTGGCTAAACCAGGCCCATCCTGATCCATCAGCCAGTCCTGACCCGTAGAAACTATGAAATAATGTTTGGGGGCGCCTGGGTGGCTCGGTCGGTTAAGCATCGTCTGCCTTCAGCTCAGGTCATGATCCCAGGGTCCTGGGATCGAGCCCTGCATCGGGCTCCTTGCTCAGCGTGGAGCCTGCTTCTCCCTCTCCCACTCCCCCTGCTTGTGCTCCCTCTCTCTGACAAATAAATAAAATAAAATCTTTAAAAAAATAATAATGTTTGACATCTTAAGCTACAAAGTTATGGGGAAATTTCTTATGCAACAATGCATAACTAATATACCTAACAACATAAGAATGATTATTATGTCTTCAGAAACAGAAATCTGGACACTAAATTTGGTAATGATCATTTGAAACTGGGACTGTCCTCATAATTTGGGGCCATTCAGTTGCTACAGGCCTAGACTATGACAATTCAGGTATTTTCTTTTTCTCGGGCTCTAAAGCCAGGGGTCAGTAAACTATGGCCCAAAGACCAGCTCTCTGTTTTTGTAAATAAAGTTTTACTGGAACACAAACATGTTCATTCATTTGCATACTGTCTGTGGCTGCTTTTGCAGAATTAAGTAGTGACGAGAGAGCCCACCTGGCTAGTTAGCCTCAAGTTTTCACTCTTTGGCCCTTTAAGAAAAAATTTGTTGACTCCAACTCTAAAGGGAACAATCGACAAGAGTTCTCTACCTTTAGTGCTTTCTGAGGAGTCCACCCTTTGTTCTCTCTCCACGAATTTTTAAAAGTCCAGTTAGAGGGCGCCTGCATGGCTCAGTCGTTAAGCGTCTGCCTTCGGCTCAGGTCATGATCTCAGGGTCCTGGGATCGAGCCCCGCATCGGGCTCCCTGCTTGGTGGGAAGCCTGCTTCTCCCTCTCCCGCTCCCCGCTGTTTGCGTTCCCTCTCTCGCTATGTCTCTGTCAAATAAATAAAATAAAAAAAAAAAACCTATAAAAAAATAAAAATAAAAGTCCAGTTAGAGAGTCTATTTTCTCTTGTTTACACAGGGAAGCAGGATTGCTTAGTTGTTTGGTAGAGTGGCCTTTAATCTCTTTTGACCATGATCCACCATGAGAAACCAATTTTGTATCAAGAACACCATATACATATCATATCAAGAACATATATACATATACGTATAATTAGAACAAAGTTATCACAAATTAGTGCTTACTCTTTATGAAAGGTGTCCTCTATTATTTTCCATTTTACTTCAAGTTATTACAAAGTGCTGGTTTTTCCCACTGAATTATCTTTCTAATAGGATTGCTCACTCTTGCCATCTCTGGAATCTTGAGCTTGGGACCTGACTTGTCCGAGTCTCACTCTTCTCAGTGGGAATGGGGGGATTACTGAGGTGGGGGGGTAATGTACCCAGGGGGAGGATGTACATGAGAAAGTCTGTGTAAAGTGCTATGTGCTCAGCACAACAACAAAAATCACAGATGCTTTTGTTGCAGTCGCATATTAAATTAGTTTCTGGTCCTTCGACCTGGGTGAAAGAGACACCCCCAAAATAAGCTCCCAGCAGAGGGCTGACAAAGTCATCTTCCTTTCCTGAGGTTCACATAGGAGTGTGTCAGCCACCCAAAAGGCTGTGTATCAACTAGCTTGGAATGCCGGCAGGCTTATAAACAGCCGCTTTTGCCAAATGGGTTTAAGGAAACTCCCTTCCTTTTTTTTTTTTTTTGCTGCTCACTGTCTCCTTTATTTCTTTTTTTAAAATTTTTTTATTGTTATGTTAATCCCCATATATTACATCATATGGAAACTCCCTTTTATTTTTATTTTATTTTATTTTTTTTAAAGCTAGATTTTTTTTTTTAAGATTTTTTATTTAGTTATTTGACAGAGAAAGACACAGTGAGAGAGGGAACACAAGCAGGGGGAGGGGGAGAGGGAGAAGCAGGCTTCCCGCTGAGCAGGGAGCCGGATGCGGGGCTGGATCCCAGGAGCCTGGGATCATGACCTGAGCTGAAGGCAGACACTTAACGACTGAGCCACCCAGGCGCCCCTCCCTTCCTTTTATTCAATCCCACAGCTATTGTATTTGCCAATCATTGAATTTGGAGGGAAGGTGAATGTTTAACTCAAAAACCGTACTTAGACTACCCCAGCTAGAACGGTACTTCTCTCCCACCCACCCTCCTTTGGAAAGGAAAATTTGGTCTTAAAATAGAAAAATCCAGAGGCTTTCACATTTTTCTCCCCAGTTGCTTTGACTTCGTGCCTCAGACTGCCGCCTTAAAGTCCATTTCTGTCGAGAAAGGCTTAGTGGCACTTTTTAGGGGCAGGTAAGCCTGGATAAAAGGGAATTATGTTCAAAATTGGCCTTGGCCCACTGCTGCCTTTCCTCCTAGTCTTTTAAAAGCACCCAAGGTCTTGATTTCAAGTCCCCAGGGGCTCTCTGAGAATGCTTCGTTGCACACTAATTTTCATTCTCAGTTACAGGGACCACAACCCCCACCCAGAGTTCAAAGCGAAAGGCAGGGGAAACTGGATCAGCTATAGTTCGTTGCTGCCTAACTCACTTGGCATCCCCCTCCCCCACCTCCCTTCACCCTCAGACCTACTTTGGGATCTCTGGAGCTGGTGCAGTAGCCGGGGATCTCTGCTTTCTCAGAAACAATTTAATAGTCAGCCAGCCCCCCTCAATTTGGTGACTTCTCATTCAATTCCCCAAGTCTGCTCAAAGTCTCATCCCAACAAATCATCTCATCACCGCCAATGTTAGTCTAGAGACTGAAAACTGTTTTCTAGAAAGTGAACTGTTTCTGAAGAACTTCCAAACGCTGGCTGTGGGAACCTGAACAAGTAGGAAGGGAGTCAGATGCCCCTCTTGTGGACCATTGCTTGTACTGGGACACCTTCCTTCTTTCCCTGCTACCTGGTGGGACACTTTCAAGAATCCTACAGTTAATGGGGCGGCTGGGTGATGGACACTGGGGAGGGTATGTGCTATGGTGAGCGCTGGGAACTGTGTAAGACTGATGAATCACAGACCTGTACCCCTGAAACAAATAATACATTATATGTTAATAATAATAATAAAAAAAAGAATCCTACAGTTATAAGGCTGGGGAAGAATCTTGGTTTTCCTGCTCTTAATCTCCAGCCTTCTTCCTGGCATAGGAGGAGGAACAGTAATGTTTTGTTGTCTGTTCCTAGCTGCTCCCTTGGGTTTCTTGATGCCATGGGAACTTGTCTGTCTTCGAGAGAAATCAGATTCTTGTGTGGCCTTGCTGGGGACTGGGGCACCGTTAGATTGATTCAAGGCCCCTAAGGAATGGATTTGTACATGGTACAGAATGGGGCTTCTCTATCAGCCATTGAGTGACCTTGGGCCAACCATCTTTATGGGCCCACCTTTATGACGGGTCACCTTTATGATTACACTAGATTAGGTAGGACTTCTCTGGCAACTCAGATTACTTGGTAATGGCTGCCAGGGGCCCTGTGTAGAAAACATTTGTTAGGCCACATTTAGGCTCAATAATTGATTAGTGATGTCTGCCATGGATAGAGGGTAAGGGGGAACTATATCATCCATCACATATGCCATCCCTAAACTAAATGTTCCACCAATTACTCCCAATTCTAGATTTCTTTGATTCTATAATCTTGTATGACTGCTATTGAGATCTATCTCAATTTAATCTGTCTTATGTATTTGCCTTTGTGCCAATGGGAATGGAGAAAAAGAACAGAAAAAGGTTGATCCTCCAAACTGATGCTGCCCTTTGAGTAATGAAGACCTAGAAATCTGGTCCACTGCTGCTCTTTGAACCAAAGTCTTTTAATTAGATACAGAAACTGGAAAAGATGGATTCTTCTGTTAAAGCATAGTCCTTGTTTTCCTTGTCCTAAAATGGAAAAAAATAAGGCTTATCTCCCTTTTAGCTCGCCAGGCCATTCTGGACACAATTCTGACTTAAAGAATGGCCTTAAAATATTATGTAATAAAAAATTAAATTAAAAAACAATTTAAAGATTCTCATTTGAAATGAGGCCAATGGATAAACCAACATTAAAGAAAGTAATAGGGGCGCCTGGGTGGCTCAATCAGTTAAGCATCTGCCTTCGGCTCGGGTCATGATCCCGGGGTCCTGGGATCGAGCTCCGCATTGGGCTCCCTGCTCCGTGGGAAGCCTGCTTCTCCCTCTCCCGCTCCCACTCCCCCTGCTTGTGTTCCCTCTCTTGCTGTGTCTCTCTCTGTCAAATAAATAAATAAAATCTTAAAAATATATATATTACAAAAAGAAAGTAATAAGATATATTTCTTGTCAAAAGATTAAAAACAATAGTAACACAGACCATGGAAACTTTTTGGTTTCAATGACGTATGTGTCCGAAAAGTGGTTCAGAGGACTAATCACCTAGATAGGAATAAAATAAACACTCATCTACCAAAAATGGTAGGAAAAAGGGTGCATATTCAGTTCAACTGAGAGTTACTATACATGCCATGCACGAATTACAAATTTTCAAAAATTTAGAATATGAGAAGATAAGCCCCATAACAACTATTCAGAATAAAATTTAATCTCGCTTTGGTGGTTTGAAGACACTCCAGAAATTTGCAATGCCATGAAGTCAAACACCAGTGATCCTTACTCTCCAACAGGACTGTTGGGCTGAATCTTTTCTGACCCTATTATCTTGATACAGAGTAGTAAGGGACATTTTCTTTGTCATTTTTCAAAAACTGTTACTGGCTTGAAGTTGTTTAGATTTCTTATGACGAGTTTATTGTACCTTTTATTTTTTTTTAAAAGATTTTATTTATTTGAGAGAGAGAAAGCATGAGCAGGGGGGTAGGGGCAGAGAGAGAGAGGGAGAAGCAGGCTCCCCACTAAACAGGGAGCCCAGTGATGCGGGGCTCGATCCCAGGACCCCGAGATCATGACCCGAGGCAAAGGCACACGCTTAATGGAATGAGCCACCCAGGCGCCCCTCCTGTACTTTTTATTAATGGAATGTTCACATTTTCAATTCAATTTTTTTCTGGGACTGTCCTATCATAGAGATTTAGAAGTGTATCACACCCAAACTGTAAGTGCACATTATATTGCCTTCATGTGGACAAAATATTTTCTCCCTTTCCCTTCACTAAAAATGACCCATTAAGCATTAGTATTCTCCAGGTGTGTAAGATAGGACTGGAGCAGAGTTAGGTGTCCAGGTCTGGAAGATGGGGACTTTCCCCAATGGCATCTCATCCATCACATAATTCACTGGCTGCCTTATTGACATCTTCTGTCCAGACCTTTCTCTGAGCTCCAGAAGCTCACATCCACTGCATGATGATTTAATATAATTTATTCAGTTATGAGCCTGGCACGTGCCGGAAATTAGGGGTGCTGAGATAAATAAGATAATGATTGAGATGGACATACAATTAGATAATTAAACTTGGTATGAAAGAGGTAATTAAACACACAGTGTGGTAGGGAGCACAGAGGAGTGGTACCCAATCTGTGTGGACTCCAATTACTACAACTATGTCTCAACTTGACCTCATTAAATCTGTCCCCGCCCAAACTCCTACTTCAAGAAACTAAAAGCAGATGACATGCGAACTATGGGGGCCTGACATGACTTGTGAGAACAAGTCAACTCTGTACCTCAGAAGTTGTTTCAAGGCAATCCTATACTCTGAAGTCCCTACAGAGTCCTCAGAAAGACAGGTGAGGTGGGAAAGCCCTAGAATGAAGCTCAGAAAAATTCTAACTTTTGTTCTGATTCTAGCTCTGAATAACCTTGGGGCAAGTCACTTCACCTTTTTGTTCTTCGGTAAAAGGAGCACTTGGAAGGAAAAAATGGGGGATGGTCACTTACAAAATACGAGTCTCTGAGGCAGATATTGGCCATATCGAGCACAATTCAGAGAGGGGTCCTTGACCACAAGACATCTGGCAGGGGCGCCTGGGTGGCTGGGTCGTTAAGTGTCTGCCTCCGGCTTGGGTCATGATCTTGGGGTCCTGGGATTGAGCCCCGCATCGGGTTCCCTGCTCAGTGGGGAGTTTGCTTCTCCCTCTCCCTCTCCACCCTGCTCATGTTCTCTCTCTCTGGCTCACCCTCTCTCTCAAATAAATACATAAAATCTTAAAAAAAAAAAAAAAAAAAAAAGGACATCTGGCAGCAAGTCCCTGGCTTTTGTGAGACATTGACATACCCTACTCCAGCGGTTTGCAGCTAATCAACGGGGCAGCTGTTGAAGCTATAGCCATGCCCGGAGTAATACGAGCACAATGAAATCAAACTCTCTGGGGCCTGAGAAACACTGCTCTGGCCTGATGTGAGTGAATTCCGAATACCTGACTTCTGATTGCACATTCACCAAGCAATCTTCTCTGATTAATATTTGGCTTCCCACACAGATTTAACACGGAGAAAAATGTGTGGGTTAAAATGACTATTTCTGGTCCTGTGACATTTATAAATCTCC
This sequence comes from Mirounga leonina, assembly GCF_011800145.1. NCBI lineage: Eukaryota > Metazoa > Chordata > Mammalia > Carnivora > Phocidae > Mirounga > Mirounga leonina. The sequence continues at coordinate 42,230,941 of NW_023270447.1, forward strand.
GTGAATTCACGAATTGGCCTTCTCTTCCCTACATCCATCCTATGAATGGAGTTAATGTGAATCAGCTCCTGAGAGCTTGGCCTGCTGTCAGTGTGGGGACACATCACGTGTCTCAGCTGGCAAGCCTGGGGCAAGAGGCTGGTCCTTGGAGATCTTACCAGCTGATGCATGCCAAATATCCGGGCCCCTCAGGAGGTGGGCTGCTACCTGTTCCCATGAGAAAAGTGTGTGTGCCCATGAATTGCTTTGTGTATGGGCAAAGCTAGTGAATGTGCGTTGCCCTTCCCACACCTGAAGGCAGGATTTCCTGCTTTATTCTTCTCGTTCTTATATGAATAATCTTTTATTTAAAAAAAAAAAGATAGACTTGGACTTTTAATCTGTAAGATTCTTCCCTAGCAATCATCATCTATGATTGGCTTTAGTATTTCTAGTATTTTAGCAAAAGGATTCTTGCTCCTGTAAGGAGTGATTTTCTGCAGAATTTCCCTATGTCATTTTACAGTGTTTTCTAGCAAACCTTGTATTTAAAAAAAAAAAAAAAAAAGGAGAGAAATACCTACTTGTTCTCCACCTGGACGCACACTATCCTATCTAGTCAAAATAGAGCTCCTTAAATGCACTTGTATTTTTTTAAAGGCATGATTCACATAATTCTCAGGGACAGATATATCTGGGGAAATGGTGTCCCAAGATAAAATTCAAATTTCTCATTATTCTCAGAATTTGTTCTTGTCCGTGAGTAGCCTGAGCCTGAGCAGGTTTTTCCTTCCAGATGATAAAGTTATCTTTTTCTTAAATTATGATAAAATATGTACAGTGTTTACCTTTTAAACCACCTTTAAGTGTTCTATTCAGTGGCATTAAGGACTTTCAGTGTTGTGCAACCATAACCTCCAAATTTTTTCATCCTCCTAAACTGAAACTCTGTACCTGTTAACGATAACCCCCCATCCTGTCTCCTCCTACCCCCAGGCAACCACTACTCTACTTTCTGTCTCCATGAATTTGACTAGTCTGGGTACCTCATAAAAGTGGAATCATAACGTTTGTCCTTTTGTGACTAGTTTATTTCACTTAGCATAATGTCTTCTAGGTTCATCCATGTTGTAGCGTGTGTCAGAATTTCTTTCCTTTTGGGGGCTGAATAAATTCAGTGTGTGTGCGTGTGTGTATCACATTTTGTTTATTTATCCATCTATGGACATTTGGGTTGTTTCCACCCAATCTGGTTATTGTGAATAATGCTGTTATGGACATTGGTGTAAAAAAATCTGTTTAGGGGCACCTGGGTGGCTCAGTCAGTTAAGCGTCTGCCTTCGGCTCAGGTCACCATCCCAGGGTCCTGGGATCGAGTCCCGCATCGGGCTCCCCGCTCAGCGGGGAGCCTGCTTCTCCCTCTGCCTGCTGCTCCCCCTGCTTGTGTTCTCTCTCTGTCAAATAAATAAATAAAATCTTTAAAAAAAAAATCTGCTTAAGTCCCTGCTCTCAACCTTTTTGGCATATACTCAGAAGTGGAATTGCTGGGTCATATAGTAATTCTACGTTTATTTATTTATTTTTTTAGGAACTGTCATACTCTTCTCCACATTGGCTGCACCATTTCACCAACAATACACAAGTGTTCTGGTTTCTCCTCATGCTAACATTTATTTTCTGTTTGTTGCTGTTGTTGTTGCTGTTAACAGCCATTCTAATGGGTATGAAGTGCTACGTCATTGTGCGTGGGTTTTTTTTTTTTAAGATTTTATTTATTTATTTGATAAAATGAGAGAGAGAGAGAGCACAAGCAGGGGGGAGTGGGAGAAGGAGAAGCAGGCTGCGAGACTCGATCCCAGGACGCTGGGATCATGACTTGAGCAGAAGGCAAACACTTAGCCAACCCAGGCACCCTTGTCATTGTGGTTTTGATACGCATTTCCCCAATAATTAGTGATGTTGAACATTTTTTCATATGCTTATTAGCTATTTGTGTATCTTCTTTGGGGAAATGTTTATTCAAGTCTTTTGCCCATTTTTAAATCAGGTTATTTGCCTTCTATTGTCGAAATGTAGGTGGTTTTTGATATATTCTGGATATTAATCCTTTATCTGGATACTGATCCTTTATTGCTTTGCAAATATTTTCTCCCACTCTTGTGAGTTTTCTATTCACTGTGTTGATAATGTTCTTTGATGCACAATAGTTTTTTTTTTAATTTTGCTGAAGTCTAATTTATCTATTTTCTTCTTTTGCTGTCTGTGCTTTGGTGTCATAACCAAGAAATCAGAACCAAATCCAATGCCATGAAGATTTTCTCGTATGTTTTCTTCTAAGAATTTTATATTTTAGCTTTTATATTTAGATCCTGAATCCATCTTGAGCTAATTTTTGTATATGGCACAAGGTATGGGTCCAGCTTCATTCTTTTGCAAATGGATATCCCTTTTCCCCAACACCTTTTGGGAAAGACTGCCCTTTATCCATTAAATGTTCTCAGAATCCTTGTTGAAAATCATTTGATCATATGAATGAGGATGTTTTTCTGAGCTCTCTATTCTATTCCTTTGGTCTCTGTGTCTGCCTGTATGCCAATATCATGCTGTTTTCAATCACTGTAGCTTTGTAGTAAGATTATGAAATCAGAAAGTGTGAGACCTCTAATGTTCTTTTTTTTTTTCAAGATTGTTTTGGCTATTTGGAGTCCCTTGAGATTCTGTATGAATTTTAGGATGGATTTTTCAATTTTTGCAAAAAATGTTATTGGGATTTTGACAAGGATTGCATCAGATCTATAGATTGCTTTGGGTAGTATAGTCACCTTAGTAATACTGTCTTTCAATCCATAAGCACAGACGTCTTTCCATTTATTGGTGTCTTCTTTAATTTCTTTTATTAACGTTTTACAGCTTTCAGTGTATAAGTCTTTCTCCTTCTTAGTAACGTTTATTCCTACGTATTTTATTCCTAAAATATCTGCCTGGGTTGGGCGAAGGGAGCAGCCCCAGAGTTAGAATGGAAGAGAGAAGCTACCATGATGCAAACCAGGGAAGTCAGGAGGAGGAATACTGTAAGCATTAGAGGTAGAAGTTTTTACATGAACTGCTTGTTCCCAAAAAAGTCATTGGCTTCAGACTAAAATGCTCCTGATACGATATACGACAGTAGCTGTCAGGCACATGTGTTAATATTTGGTGTCCCTGGTGATAGAGAATGAGATAGACAACTGATCTTGGCTAGGTTGCTAAATGGTTCTTTAACTGCAAGCTTTTATTTGATATTTATTACAAGAGGTGTCTATGACTGTTAGGTGGGATCTATCCTGGAAGCCTGCCTTTACTCCTACTGGAGAGGAGTGAGGAGTGAGATTGCACATGTTTTTCATGTCTGGATACCTTAGTGGCTTTAATTTTTTTTTCTTTTTTTTTTTTTTGCTGTTAAGATACCAAACTTTTCAGGGATGCCCGATTGGTTTTGTAGAGGGAAGAATCCACTGTTATTACCTTTTTATGTCTTGTACTTCATATGTATTTAATATGTACTTAATAAGCTTTCCTGCCATATATCATGGATCAAAATATGAATTATGAGCCCCCAGCTGAAAATCAGAGTGGGAACTGTGTCACAGTCCATTTCCAACCTGTAGGCCCAATCTCCAAGGAGGCAACTGAAAAATGTCCTTATGGATTTCAATATAATATAGTGTTGATTTGTTTCCCTCTTAGAGCTGACAGCAACTGAAGATTACATTGAAACCTCAAAGGAAGAGAGCAGTAAGAAACAGGCAGACAGCTCCCCAGTAGGTATCTGACAGGACTTGAAACTGCTGATTTATTTTCATTGTGACAGTGATGGAGTGGGAGGAGGGGAGACAGAAGTCATTAAGTACAGATTCAAAGGAGACCTTGGGAACGATACTGCTCATAGGTAGCTTTAAATCTGACTTATGTCTATCACTCTATTCCTAGGCACCACTGTTACTGTTACCCGTATTATAAGTAATGCCAATGAAAGGTTAATAAATACCGGATTGCCAGCTCACCTGGCAAAAAGATGTCAGTTTCCTTTGGTCTTATCTGCGTAATGAAGACTGCAAAATGATTAGCTCACATGACACCTTTTCTGTCCCTGCTGATAAAAAAATGGTGTTTTTACCATACTGACTATATTTTAAGGAGTAAGGAATGATGGATAGACTGATTAATACTGAATACTGGATCCTGTAATGTGACATCTACTGTTACAAAATGACAGCTACTTGTGTATGTATATGTGTCTCCCTTGGAAGGTTGCAAGTTTCTTGAGTTTTGAACCCCTTTTCCACTCATCTCTGTGTGACAGGGCCTTGTATAGCATAAGCACTAAATAAACTTACTTATTCAACAGGCTTTTTTTTGAAGGGGGGGGCCTCTATCTACCAGATGTAAAGACAGAGATGTATAAGAAAAATCTTTATTCTGGAGACAGAAATGAATAAGACAAATCTTTATCCTGCAGAAGATCTGAGTTAGTGCGGGAGACAAGTATCTAGAATAGATACCAACAATAGAAATACAGTTCCAGTCATAAATACCCAGACCGAGAGCTGGTGTTGTTGAATTTAAGCAGAATATAGGGTAAGGTTAAAGCATTTTAGTTTCCAATTCTTTGTGTTTGGAGGTGAGGGTGATGGGTAAAGGTCAGATCTTTGTCTTCCACTGGCAAACCAAATTAGAAACCTCATTGTGTCCTTACTCTCCCTGAAATAAGTTCAGAAAGAAAGGCCAACGGAACAGTTCAGCTTTACAGGCTGTGGGAAACATTGGGGGCAGTCTTGTCCTGAGCTCTCAGATCTTCCTACACTTGGTTGGAAGACTGTTAAGAGAGAGATGCCTGGCTCTCTGGGCTTGCTTTGAAAAGTTTTGCTCTGAGCTCTTCTGCCACCTTGCTTGTCTTCCTGCTAAAAATAGGAGCAGGAAGACAAGGCTCAAAAGCAGGAGACAGAAAGGGGCTGAAGGAGATGGCCCTCTTAAAGGAGCCAAGGGAGAGAAGGAAGGGAAGGGCCTGAGGGAGGAAGGAGCACAACTCCCTTTCGTTTCTGTGTTCTTTCTCTAGTAGAAATTTCCATGGGCTGTTACTTTATGAAATCACCTCAACAACATTGCTAGGTATATATTATTACTTCCTATTTTATGTAGCCAGTAATGCCTCATTCCATACACATTTATTCTCTTTTCTGTGTGGCACTGTGGGAGGCCAGGATTGTGCTCAAGGCCACTTCCTCCGCTGGCTTTCCATGGCTAGCTGAGCCGGCACTGGTCACTGGGAGATGTATTGATCCCATCCTCCTCTGAGTCCAGCTAGAGGGCCACCACCAAGCCAGGAAAGGCGTTGCTGTAAGGACTGAGAACGAGTTCACTTGCATCTCCAAAGCAGATTGTAAGGGGGAAGCTCGGGTTCCCTGGAGTGAAGAATTTCTCTCCTGCTTGTGAAATTGCTCTGATTGCAGCCACCAAGCAGATTTACGACCTCTTTTTTTTTTTTTTTAAAGATTTTATTTATTCGACAGAGAGAGACACAGCAAGAGAGGGAACACAAGCAGGGGGAGTGGGAGAGGGAGAAGCAGGCTCTCCAATGAGCAGGGAGCCCGATGCGGGGCTCGATCCCAGGACCCTGGGATCATGACCTGAGCCGAAGGCAGAGGCTTAACGACTGAGCCACTCAGGCGCCCCCAGATTTACGACCTCTTGAGGCCTGGCTCTTAACTATCCATGGAGAGGCAAATGAAAAGTAACGGAAGTTAAACAGATTCTGTGAGATTTTATGATTTCATTTTCATTTCAAAACTTTGTTAGGGGTAGAGTGGGGGAGAGGGGCAGCAGGGCCCAGGGACCCACCTTCCCCCCTCCTCCAGCATGCAGGAAGTTAGAGGAGAGAAGCCTGGACCCCAGAGAGCTAGAAGGGGTTCCTTTAGCATTTTCTTTTGGAAACTGAATTAAAAAGATAAAACAAGGGCGCCTGGGTGGCTCAGTTGGTAAAGCAACTGCCTTCGGCTCAGGTCATGATCCTGGAGTCCCAGGATTGAGTCCCGCATCGGGCTCCCTGCTCGGCGGGGAGCCTGCTTCTCCCTCTGACCCTCCCCCCTCTCATGTGCTCTCTGTCTCTCATTCTCTCTCTCAAATAAATAAATAAAATCTTAAAAAAAAAAAAGATAAAACAAAATACAAATTAACTCAACAGATCTTTCTAGAATAAGGTACTGTATTAGGTATTGGAAATGAGTGGGCCCAGGGATAGTGAGGATGGTTACAAAGGAATTTATATGAGTTTAGAGCCGTTGGTGAATATGCGAGCGGTTCAGAGTCTGCGCTGAAACACGAGACAGATCTAGCTATGAGTTCTACTTCTGATACTTACTAGAAAAGTTTGTGTGAATCATTTCACTTCTCTGAACCTGTTTCTCATGGCAATGGGACCAATAATATGTGTCACAGAGGATGCTGTATATGTCTCCTGAAAATGCCTCCTAAATGGATCATTATACCCAGGCTTAAAGCTAACATTCTTCCATCATACTTGGGATGAGAGAGTGTGAAAAAGTCCAACAAGGTCCTGAGTCTTCTAACTAATATAGACTACACCCATTCTCAACAGCCTTCCCACCACACCCTGCTCTTTCTCTTCATAGAATCATTGTACAGATGCTGGCTTCTTCTTCTCTTCATTATTGTTTGCCTCCTCTACAAAAATGCCATCTCTATGAGAGCAGGGACTGCTTCTAATATTGTTCTTTCGTCTGCTGGGTGCTCACAATTGCCTAGATCTTGGGTGCTCCATATTTTTTCAATGAATAAATGAATAAACGATGGACGAATGAAAAGTGTCTGGCGCACAGCAAGCAATCATTAGATGGTAGCTCTTCTTATTCCTGTCATTAATAGCAATGAGTTTTTATACTTTTTGGGGAGAGAGACTCCCAGCACATGAAACCACTGGAGTGCGGGATAGCTTTACAGTTTAAAATGTGCTTGTGCAAGAGGCATCTCACCGTCAGTCTCAAACTAATCTTAAGTGATAGGCAGTCCAGGTCTCCTAACCCACATTGTACCAACAAGAAAACTGAACTAGAGTAAAGGAAAATGCTCAGCTTCAAAGTCCCACAGCCAGCTAAGTAAGATCAAAGTGCAGGTGTTCACTGTTCCCGCTTGTGTAGTAGAAAGGGGAGAAAGCTCCAAGCCAGCGCTGAATGGTAGAGAAGCCTCCAGCACAGTGCCAGGCAGAGCGGTAACTTGGCCTTCCTTCTGAATCTGGGAGGAAAGGAGAGGTGTGGAGTTCAAGATGACAAGGGATATTTATGACTTAAGGAAATATCCTTCCAGCCACCTTCTTCCCCAGCTCTGTAAAAATGTAAAAAAAAAAAGGGAAAAAATTTCAGAAAAAAAACTAAAGCAGGAACTGCCAAATGCTGCCCCACTTTGTTCAAACTACAGAGTCTCTGCCTAGAAAAGGCCGGGAGGGAGGCCCACTCACGTCGGTAACGGAGTCAGCAGATCAGCAGAAGTGAGTGAGAGGCTTCCTGAGATGGGACTGGAGTCGTGAGACAAAGCCCCCTGGCCTGCACCCCCACATCTTCTCTGTGCACGGGCTCTGACCTCTTACGGTCCCTCCCACCCTTTTGAATGCACCACGTGTGGTGGCTGTATTATTTAGCTCCGGCTGCTATAGCGAATTACCACAAACTTGGTGACTTCTAACAGCACACAATTGTTTTCTCTGGAGAGCAGAGGTCCAAAATCAGTTTCACTGGGCTGAGATCGAGGTGCCAGGAGGGCCACACTCCCTCTGGAAGCTCTAGGGGAGAGCCTTTTCTCTCGCCTCTTCTGGCTCCTACAGGCTGCTGACATTCCTGGGCTTATAGCCACATCACCCCAATCTCTGCCTCCATGATCACATTATCTTCTCCTTTTGTGTAGTCAGATCTCCCTCTGCCCCTCTCTTATAAAGATACTTTACTACATTCAGAGCCTACCTATATAACCCAGGCTAATCTTCTCATCTCAAGATCCTTAACTTCATCACAAATCTGCAGAGTCCCAATTGCCATATAAAGTAGCATGGTTAAAGAATATAAGGTTCCAGGAATTTGGGCCTTCTGATCTCTGGGGCGCATTATTCAACCTACCACAGTGGTTAAGAATCGGGATTCAGAGGATCTGTATCAAATCCTGGCTTTGCTCTTATCAGCCATAAAACCAGGGACAAGTCACTTATGTCCTGTGTCTCTGTTTCCTCATCTATGAAATCACAGTATGAATGGTAATAATCCCTATCTCATAGAATTGTTGAGTGGGTTAAAAATTAAAGCATATAAAGTACTTCGTACATCTTAATACTCAATAAATATTAACTATTATTACTTGAACTGAGTAAATGTTTAACTTCCTTTTTTCTTTGTTTTCTTATTTTTCTTTCCCTTAGCAATAGAAATCCTTCTTCAACAGACTTTAATGCAAAACCCAACATACGAAGCAGATCAAGGGTGGGCTGCCCTGGTTGCGGAGGTAAGAAGAAAGGAGCTGGTCTTGTTCCAGGGCCTCAGCCACTGTCAAGGCACCAGTGAGAATCTTGGGGGTCTTTTCATAGGACATAGACCAAAAAAACACATAGTTAGAAAATATGTTCAAATCAATTCATTCAGTTGAAATCTGTTTATGGCTTTGTGTCAGGCCTGGGGCATAGAAGTTAAAAGCATGAGCTCCATCAGATTGCCTGAGAAAAATCTTGGTTCTGCTCCTGGTTGTGTGGCTTTGCACAAGTTATTCTGTGCCTTGGATTTTCTCATCTATAAAATGGAAATGATAATAATGCCTGACTCATACAGAATTGTTACAAGGAGTAAATGAGTTTATGTTTGCAAAGTCCTTAGGATAAGGTCTGACACATGGCACATGGCAGCTATTTTTGTTATGTGCTGGAGGCCCCGAAAGCATTAGGCACCATCTGTGCCCTCGGGGACCTAATAGAGTACTAGGAATGGCAGACAAGGGGCCCTGACCCAAGGCCAGGCTTGTGTGTGAGTGTGGGGACAGGGGGCATTGGGCAAGGGAAAGGAAGTCTGAGTCACACTGAAGAAGAGGTGTGGAGCCACAGAAGCCAGTTGGCTTTGAAAGGAGGGTAGCTCTGTGGCAAGGGAAGTGTTCTGGGTCATGGAATTAGGGAAGGGCTGGTAGACAAAATCGGTCAGTGGGTAGATGAGGCTGGATGTAGGATGCAAGGGGATGCTGTGAAAGGAGATGAAACCAGAAGAGGCAGGGACCAAGGGCCTTGGGTGATCCAGGGAAGAGTTTCCATCTCATTCTGGAGGTCATACGGAGTCATGAAAGGAATTGTAAGCTAAGGGAAGACCCTTCCCTTGAAGACCAAGGTCCTTGGGTTTCCCTGCAGGGCTGAGAGCTCTGTGTGGCCCTCACTGCCTCTGGGGTGGCTTATGGTTATAAACAGGCTCAGTAGGACTCATTGGGGGGGATTGAGTCCTGTCTTCTTGAGGCTTATCTGAGAGGTACTGACACAGGGATTCTGGGCCACCCCATGCGGGCCAAGCTTTCCTTGAGGTGCTAAGGAGCTGTGGGCACAACGGCAGTAGTGCTCTGGCTCAGGAGAACCAGCCTACTATATGCAACTTTTGGGTGAAAACTGCGACCCTAACACAAAGAAATGTAACCATCTTTGGTTCATCAAATACAACTCAGCAGGTTCCACAGAGATAGATCTGGAACTGTTTGGGCCTAAGAGAGAGACTAAGCAGTGGGGCCTGAGTCCATCAACCTCTCTTTCACCAGTGCTTTGTTTTAGTTACTGAAGTTCTATGTAGAATTTTGTTAGGAATATGAATTTTAGGTTAAAACTAAAAATTGGATGGGGTATCTGGGTGGCTCAGTTGGTTGAGCATCCAACTCTTGATTTCCAGTTCACGTCCTGATCTTGAGGTCCTGGGATTGAGGCCTGCATTGGGCTCCCTGCTGGGTGTGGAGCCTGCTTGGGATTCTCTCTCTCCCTCTCCCTCTGTCCCTCCCCTCCCCACCTGCTTGCACGTGCGTGCGTGCTCTCTCTCTCTCTCTCTCAAATAATAATAATAATGATTATAATAATAATAAAACTAAAGATTGGAAATCACTTAGCCAACCTCCTCATGTGACAGATGGGAAAACTGAGGCTCAGACTGGAGAAAGTTCAAAGTCATAGGACAGTTGCAGAAAATGCTAGATTTAAAGAGCTAGCTTTAAATCTACATCATACAATTGTGAATCTAGAAAAGTCATCTTAAAATAGACACACTGGTACTGGATTCCTTCTTGCTCCCCAGCCATGAGTCCTCTCTTCTGGGATTGGTCCCCCTGCTTCCCTCTCCTTCCCTACCTCTTCTATCATGTTGTATCTCTTCTCCCACCACAAAATTAATTTCTTTTAGATTTTTTTTGTCAGGTAGAATTGGGAGGGTCCCATACTCCCCTATTTGATCTCCTTAGCATCCAAGTTCCCTTTTCATTTCTGGGGTCTTTATGAATATATTTATATCGACAGAATTAAGAAGAATGAAATTGATTTCCCCTTTCTCTCGCTTCCCCCATCTTATCTCCCCAAACCCCAGAGAGTTAAAACTTGGGTTTCCCCTCAACAGTTCTATATTGTTTGTTTGAGGTTCCTGCAGCAGAAACAGATAGTATTTAATCACACATCGAGATGTTTGCTGGGTATATTCACTAAAAATTTTATTTAATCTAATTTTGGGGGGTTTTATTTGGGAGGTTATTTGGGAGGGTGGTTGATTTTGTTTTTAAATATATATATATAAAACATCTGTCCAAAAAAAAAAAAGGAAGGACTAAAAGTAGCCTGATATATAGAGCACATTATCCATTCAGTTTGGAATTCTGTTTTATTTCTGAGGAGAGAGGTGGGATAATCAACGACTTCCCCTGAATGTTCTCCGGAAATATCCAAGGACAGGAAGATGTGTTAACTTTTATTTTTTTCCCCATGGTGGATAATTAGTCTGGGCTCTTGAAATCATGCATAGTGGCCTACTTTGGAGAAGCAGCTAAAAGCAGCTCTACCTCAAATCTATTCCCTGACATTCATACACACACACGCACCACCACCAGCACGGCCAGGGGGTGTCCTATGTTCTCTGCAGGTGCCCTCCCTACGGGGAACTTTGTTCATCACTAGCTCCAGATGGGGGAACTAGGTCACCTGCTTCTCCCTGTGAGCAGGAAGGTGAGGGCTGCACACCCATTGGCCTGAGGCTGCGGCAGAGCAGAGACAAGGCCTGGCCAAAGACTATTTCACTATCTTTCATCTCAGGACCCAAAATGCTTTGGTTTAGAGCCACGGACAAAAGCCTTCACATTTCATATTTCTCTCCCTGTCACTGTCACCCACACCTCCTCCTTTCCCTTTTTATTTATTAAGGGTTTCTCTGACAAGTAACTGGAGCACCACAGCCTTCAAAGTTCCTACCCATCTCCAGGGCCTCCTTTTCTCCCTTCCAGAGGGAATGACTGAGTCCCATAGAAAGTCACTGCTGTGCATGCAAACAGAGCTCCCCAGATAGGGGCAGCCAGGAGGTGAGGAAAATAGGCCACTTGCACGCACCCCACCCTGCCCTGACACCACTAAATACAACCACAGCCACACATCTATTCATATCCCACAAACCATACCATATACATACTCCGTACGCACAGGACTGGTGGAAGCTCCTACTTTCAGAATTCAATGGCGGAAAACGCACTGCATCGTCTGTCCTGTGTCTAGCATTGTCCATGTTGCTGCCCGCTCCCTGTCCAAGACCTTGCCCCAGAGAGCTATAGAGTGGTCAGAGGAACAGCCCCTGTCTCAGACATCTTGCCCGGAACTAGCTTCTCCTTTATTTTCCCAATGTGTCACCCTTGGTCTCCTGGTCTTGTGTTTGGGCTTTTGATACTCAAGTTTGGTCCTTCCTTGGCTTACGTCTTAGGTTTGCATTTCCCCAGAAACAGCCTGAACCAGTGGTTTATTTGAGAGGTGCAGACAACCTTGGTAGGAGATTCACAAAGGAAAGGAAGGCAGACACTATGAAGCCAACCACTCCAGAGAGTTCCTGGATCACCACTCTGTGGGGAAGCTCTTGGATACAGTGCAAACCACATGCCTCAGAATCATGCTCCCCAAGGACTGAGGGAACTGGAGTATTTATACACCAGTTCCAGATAGTTTTTGACTATTCGTAGGGGCTGAGAACTCCCCAGGGCTCCTGCTCAGCCACTTACTGGCAGAGCAGCCTTTCATGGCTCTGGGAAGTGGGGCTCTTGGGCACAGGGATGCAGATGTTGGCAGTTGGAATTGAAGTGTTTGAGAGATCTGGATGGGGCACCGACAGCGTTTGCTATAGGTTGCCAAGCCTGGCCCCTTCCTTGGCTTCCCACACCTGTCTCAAGGTGGGCCAGTCACATATCTTCCTTGGGATTTTGGAACTTGGAAATGAAAAGGCAGAGCAAGTGTCAGTTCCTCTCTGCTTGCGAGGGGCGCTGCCCCCCACTGTTTAGAATAAATCCGGGTTGCAATGGGAGAAAAGGAAGCTGACACACCAAGAGACGCGAACATGACTAGAGGAGAGAATTCTATTGGGTTCTAGTCCATGGTTCCAGTTGAGATGCCTTTAGATCCAGCTAAGCCCCCCACTGCAAACTTTTAAGGAATTCTCCTTCTCTGCTTAAGCTATTTGATTTGGGTTTTGTTCACTTGAACTCAAATGAGTTCTGATTAATGTACCGCTGTATAATCTTGGGTTGCCTCTTCTTGTCACTATCCATAAATAATAACAAACACAATGGTAATAATCGCTGCATTGATACTATGTGTCACATTTCTCTGGTAAACACTAGAGTATAAAGGGAGAAGTGATTATCTTATGAACAGAATCTGCCCATGATCCTAGATATTCTTATCTTTGTTTTCTCTACTTTCTTTAATGGCCCTTATTTGGGCCCCAATGCTCCTCACTGGGCTGTGTGTTTTATATGCCCTGTTCCTACCCAGGCTTGTTTCTTGCTTAAGTGCTATCCCTCTTCAAGATAGATTTCTTCTCTCAGCCAGTGTGAAATCACTGTGTGAAATCCACTTAAAAAATAACCTCCGTTGTCCTCCTGAAATTTAAATTTCTTTTGGCAAATAGAATAGACCTCCATTTGAAAGTTGAAAGAAATGTCCATATATGATTGTCAGGAGCCTTTGAAAAAGGGATATTTACTACTCACATAGTGAAAAGCTCAAGAGTAACCGCTTCAGGTATAGCTGGATCTAGAAGCTCAAGCAATGCCATTATAGCACAGTATTGTTACATCTCTCAGATCTGTTTTCCTTGATACTGGTTTCATTCTCAAGTGAGCTCTAGCCACATGGTCACCTCTCTCTTCATCTCCAGCAGCTTTAGGATAACACCCTATCAGCAAAACCTTAAGGCAATGTTCATTAATTAGCTCTCATTGGCCAGCTTGGGTCTTGTGCCAACTGCTTGACTTATCACTGTGGCCATAGGCATGTGGTGCTATTACTGGTCGTGTTTCAGTAATGTGCCCACATCTGGATTCAGGGGGAAGAGTTAGGTCCCTGATCCAGACAGCCTGGGGTTGAGGAAAGGAGGGTCTCTAAAAGAAAATAGGGACACTCTTCTCTGAGAAGTGTAATTGGATGCAGGACCCACAGAAACACTAAGCCCCTGCACCACTGAGAACAGCTTAGCACGTGCACAATGTCTTCCCTCAATCAATAACATACTGCAACGTCTAACCACAAATTTTTCTCTGTTCTTCTGAAGGAAGGGGATGTAGAGAGCAGGAAGACAGAAAGACCCTGAAGCATAGTGAGGATTTTTTGGCATCAGAATGTTAGCACTTCGGAAGAAAGAGCTCTCCACTTAGCACTGCTTCTGGCCTCAGTGCTGAACAGGAGAAAGAAAGGAAAGCACAAGCTGAAGCAAGTACTGGGAGGGGCCAGTGGTAACTGCCTGGGGCTCTAGGGGAAGCCTTGCCAGAGCTAACATTTGAAGATAGTTATCATGACTTTTCTATAATACGATTCTGTGTTCTCCAAACAGAAAGCCAGTGAAATCTTCTCCCATGCCCTTGAGCAGGGTTAGTCACTTCGCATTCTGCACACACCCTGCTATCTGACTCACTTAAGCAGCATTGTATTATAATTGTGTTTACATATCAGTCTCCACTAGAATGCCAGCTCCCAGGACTACTATGTCTTACTTTACAAATCTCTCCCCCATTGGAATAGTACCCGGGAAGTGCTTTACTAGAGCACTTATTACATACTAATATACCATACATTTTACTTACTTATTTTGTTTAGTGTCTTTCTCTCCTTCAACTGAAGTGCAATCTCCTTGAGTACAGGGACTTTATCTACTTTCTACGGGAATGTATCCTCAGCACCTAGGACAGTGCCCAGCACAGTGTAGGTGCTTAGTAAATATTTGTTAGATGAATGACCATTCATGAGACTGGAGGTGAAGTAGGAGGAGAACCAGGAAGGGAGTTGGTTCACCCAGGTGCTCGTAGTAGAAGAGGATAACTGGTTGCTGGCTAGGGAATAGTAAGTATCCTCTACCATGATGGGTAAAACATGAGTCTTCCTCACGTTCTTCCTGTCATTTTTTAAAGTATCTGCTTACCAGTGGCTTCTCTTTCAAACAATGATCAATTGTTTTGATGATCCAATGAATTAGAAAATAAACCATAAATGCAATATTGAAAAACTTTAACGACAACAAAAAACCCAGCAACACTTCATTGTATATGTTAACAGGTTGTTAAATGGGACTGTTCCTGCTTTCTTGGGAATTTTGTTTGAGGACCAAAAGGTTAAGAACAGCCAGCCACACATCCTAAAGACATGTGAGAATAGCTATGCCTGACTTGTTACGAGGGTCTCCTAGCACTAACTCATAACCACATCAGCAGGAAGAACTGTTTTTGAAGAGTTGTAAGTATGCTAATTTTCATCTTTCCTATCTACTCCCATGGTACTTTCCCTTTACCTTGAGCCATATGAAGACAGTGTTTTAAGAGAATCATTCAGAGAGATTTGCATGTGTTCTCTGGAATTTGGAGGACCCAGTGACTCTCAAGGGATAAATCTAAAGGCTGCTGCATGTGGCAGAGCAAAATACAGCAAAGACTTTCCTGGTTGCTGCATTCCCACCTATGGCAAATAAAGGGATATAATTTCTTGTGGACTAAATAAAGGCCTCCTCTATAGAAGGGCCAGAGTGGGGTCACCTTAAGAGGGACCCATCCCAGGAGGACTCTCTGGGGTGGTGATGTAACTTTACAGAGGGGTGGACACCCTGTGGCCGGGGGGAGGAGGCACTGCTTGTCCCAGGAGAAGTTTAGACTTCCCATCTCCAGCAGGGGACCTCCAAGGGACCCATTAAAGTACCCCACAGGAGAAAGAGCCAGCAAAATACTCCCTTACTATCTCTGCTACCTTCACTTTGCTGCTATCCTGCTATCACTTCACTGTGATAGAGCCCTGATGAGTGGGCTTGTTTCAGTCAGTGAGTGTTTTTTAATAATCATGTCTAGGTAAGAAAGCTGAGGCTTTCACTTCTCTATTCTTAAGAGTACAAGCACAGACTGTTGAGTGTTCTGTGGGTTGGTGAGAAATGTTTTTCATGTGCCAGAATTATTCCCCATTCTTCTTCCCCAAGAGCAAGTGCTTTGGATCTCTGGTGGCAAGAATGTAAAGGAAGGAGATTTTCCAACAATAAAATTCACAGTTGATTTTGCCTGCCTGATAGAAACATTAAAAATTACTATTTCCTACTGGAATGACCCTTTTCTCCTCACCCAAATTGAAAAACATAAAAAGTACTTTTGGATGCTTAAATAACTCTAAGATATTATAGTCAAATAACCAGCAATATGTAAAATTTCTGCATAGACTTAAGACCATTTGCAATAGAAGGTTCTGATAGAATACAATCTCTCTTTCATTTACTCATCCAGTATTCTACAAATACTTATTGAGTAGCTACTGTGTTTCTGGTACTCTACTGAGCATTAGAGATTCAATATTGAGAAATTTTTCACATGCCTAAATTATTTCCCATTCTTCTCAATTCCTTAGAGTGTAACAGGGAAGATCAATAGGTATTCAATACTAATTTGAGTGTGAGGAGAGTGCTATGGACTGAATGTTTGTATCCCCCCCTCCAAATCCCTAATAATAATACCAATATGATGGTATTGGGAGATGTGAAGCTTTGGGGAAGTAATTAGGTTTAGGTGAAGTGATGAGAGTGGGGCCCCCATGATGGGATTAGTGTCCTCATATGAAGAAGAGGGTAGACCAGAGTCCTCTCTCTCTCTCTCTCTCTCCCTGTCTCTGTGCCACGTGAGGGCACAATGAGAAGGTAGCTGTCTGCAAGCCAGGAAGAGGGATTTTACCAGGAACTGAATGAGCCACACCTCAATTTTTGTTAGACTTCCCATCTCTAGAACTGTGAGAAATAAATGGCTATTGTTTAAGCTGCCCACTTTATGGTATTTGTGTGTGTGTGTGTGTGTGTGTGTGAAAGAGAGAGAGAGAGATAGCGAGAGCGAGAGCGAGCCAGAGATGACTAATGCAGAATGTTATGAAGGGGGATATATCAGGAGCCCATATAAAGGGGGGACTGAATATAGTTTAAGAGTCTTGAGTGCCCTCCCTGAAGAAATGACACTTAAGTTGATACAAGTAGGAGGTAGAGAATGTTGGCAGGTGTAACAGCTTGACTTTGGTCAGGAAAAAATCATCCCTTTAAACATTACAAGGATAAAGGGTTTAATGCAGAGCTTCCATGCATGTGGGAGAAGCTGGGGGAGTGAAGATCTGGAAGAAGAGTCAGAGGTTTGGAGAAGCAGGTGCTAAATATTCCAGCTTGAAGCACAGGTGTGGGTGGAAAAGCTACAGTGTGCTGGGAATTTTGAGTTGGGTCTATCTGGCTGTCAAAGTTAGACCATAGACCATGTGGTGGGCGCTGTGGTGAGGTCTGAGAAGCCTATCTAGCAACTGCACCTGACCAAGCTCTCTGACCATCACCAAACTGCTGCCATGTTTGACTGCCATGATTTCGTGTGAGTAAAGGACTCTACTTCATTTTCACTTCTTAAATCTTACATGAATTCCTCTTGTTGCCAGTGAGGAATAGAGTTCTACGAAATGTAGTTCCTAATCTTAGCCAGATGTGGCTGTCCCAAGTTGACCGCAGAGAACCTAGTTCTACAGGGAATGGCGGGGTGGGGGTGGGGGTTCTGGGCTAATAAAACAGGATGAGCAGAGATGTGGAGGTAAGAAAGCTTGGTATGACTAAGAAGGGGAAAGAGAGCTAAGGCAATGTCAAGATGTGGTAGGAGTTCAGGTTGCAGAAAGTTTGGGCAGCTTTTTATGGATATTGAAACATTTTTCTTTTTTTTTTTTTTAAAGATTTTATTTATTTATTTGAGACAGAGAGAATGAGAGACAGAGAGCGTGAGAGGGGGGAGGGTCAGAGGGAGAAGCAGACCCCCCGCTGAGCGGGGAGCCCAATGCGGGACTCGATCCCGGGACTCCAGGATCATGACCCGAGCCGAAGGCAGTCGCCCAACCAACTGAGCCACCCAGGCGCCCTGAAACATTTTTCTGAGCGGAATGGGAAGCCATTAAGGGATGTCAAACAGGGGAGCACCTGATCAGATTTCCATTTTGAAGAGGTCACTGTGGCTGCAGTATGGAGAGTGGACTGGAGGTAGACAGGAGTGAGAGCAAGGGAGGATATAGCAGCCCTTCAGGCAAGATATGGCACTGATTTAGGCTGGAATGATGGTAATGGGGATGGAGAAAAGTGGAATGGTAAGAAATGCATTTTGGAGGTAGAGAAAATCTCCTTAGCTTTTAAAAAGCACCTACTTCTTGCTAATTGATTGAGCCAATAAAATGGCCATCTTATGGGTAAAGATGACCAAATATTGGCAATTTCATACGATTCAGGATCATACATTCTCTAAAGTTCTATAAGAGTTAGGTTGCTGCAAAGGAAGGGCCACTAGGACAGTTACTGTGACTTTCCTTAATGGCCACAATTGGGAGCCAGAAGGCGCTTTCCACCTACATAAATGCCTGCAAAGAAATACTCCACCCAGGGCGCCTGGGTGGCTCAGATGGTTAAGCGTCTGCCTTCGGCTCAGGTCATGATCTCAGGGTCCTGGGATCGAGTCCTGCATCGGGTTCCCTGCTCAGTGCAGAGCCTGCTTCTCCCTCTCCCTCTGCCACTCCCTCTGCTTGTGCTCTTCTGTCTATCTCTCTGTCAAATAAATAAATAAAATCTTTAAAAAAAAAAAAAGTAATACTCCACCCAAAAGGTCTTCAGTAGCAAGTAAGAGGAAATCTAATTCAAGTTAACATTAAATCATATCTATAGGCACATGAAACTGAAATACCAGTGGTATGGAGACTAGGTCTGTTCAGGAATTCAATTTCATTCCTCAATTCTGGTCTCCTCTGTGAGGCAGCTTCATCCTCAAGCTGACTTCCCTCATGGTATGAAAATGGCTGCTATCATCTTAAAAATGAAGGGCCTCAGGGCATCTGGCTGGCTCCGTCCGATAAGCGGGCGACTCTTAATCTTGGGGTCATGAGTTCAAGCCCCCATGTTGGGTGTAGAGATTAGTAAAAAAAATAAATAAAAAAACTTTTAAAAAAATTGAAGTCTAAAAGTTTTCTTAGAGTCATCACATAGTCTAAAGGATTTCTTAGGGCCAACATTAGCCTGGCACTGCTGATCACGGGGCACATGCTCTTGGGTCCTGAGACTCTGTAACCCTCAATATTGAGGTAGCAGCAGGGAAGATTCAGCTTGAACTCATTTCCTGAGATTTGCTCTGGCACAGAATAAAGAAAAAGAGAGTCATCTCTTCAACTTGGGGTAATAATCCTTCTCATATAATTACATTAAGATGGTTCCTCAAAGGCTGTCTTCCCACTATCTCTTTGAAACACGGTTGGATATGGGCTTAGAGAAAAGCTGAATATTGTTTGCAAAGAGCTTGTTAAAAGTTTCCATTGTTATAAATGCAGAGAGGAAATATGCTAGACATTAGCTCTGTGTCACAGTCCAGCTCTTCTAGGAGTGGTGTCTTTGCGAAGAACTCTCATTCATCACTGACATTTTTACATTTCTGGATCCTCCGAGAATTTACTACTGAACTCAATACTCCTATCTTAGGTTGATGACTCTCCCTGAAAATGTGGCTGTCCAGGGTGCATTCTTGATATTACTGAAGTGACCATAGACCCAAGTTTCCCCAGGGCCGATTGTCCCTGTATTCTGGTTTAGCATTTATCATGGATAGCAACATCCTGATCTGGGTGACAGACTGTATGGTCATCTTAGCTGTTAACCACTTGGCTTATGTTGCAAAGCATACTGGGTGATGAAGAAAAGAAGGTGATGGAAACAGAAGGGGTCAACCTTCATCTAGCCCTGCAATTTCTAGTATGTACTATTGTCAGACCCTGCATTAAGTGCTTCATGGGCATTATCTCAATCCTCACAAAGATCCTTCAAGGGCAACAACATCACTATATTTATTTTACAGTGAGAAAACAGAAATAAAACTAAGCATATTGCCCAAGCAAATTTTCCCAGCTCTTAAGTGGAAGAGAAAGGACTCAGAGTAAGCATATATACAGTCTAGGGGCCAAATAACAATGCACAACAATGTTGGTGTCAGTATCTGTATTGTTGAAGATGCTTTTATCTTTGGGCTGCAGAAAATCCAACTCAAAAGCAACATTAGCTGACACATGAAGAGCCCTGAGGCAGGCAGGCCGGCAGGTTGGGTGGCCAAGAGGTTCAGTGGCAAAGACCCAGGGTGTGCTCTGAGGTTCCCAGTGTTAGCTTCATGCCAAAGCTGCTTTTCTCCAGCCCCGTGGGATAGTTGGTGTTAGCAATCAAGGGTGCATGCTTCCTTCTTCTAACCCAGCAGAGAGAGGCTGGCTTCCTGTGATTTTTTTCTCTTCAGACCAAAAAGGTTTTTTCCCAAAAACTCCCAGTAAATTTGTCCTCCTGTCTCATTTGCTCAAAATGGCTTAGGCCTTCCCCATCCCTGAACCAGTCACTTGCAAGGGGGATTATTCTTTCACATTTGGGATGGAGTGGAACGGCCTCTGGTCAGTCAACCAGTGTTCACATGCTCAACCAAGACAGAAATGGGAATCCAGTGATAGCAGTTCCTGGGCAGTATTAACATTTGGAGTCTTGGCTTTGGAGTTAGAGTCACATGCACTTAACATTCCATTTCATCACTTACTAGCAAGGGACTTGGGGCAAGTTTCTTAACCTAAGTCTTGATTTTCTCTACTGTAAAGAGGGGATTAATAATAGTATCTGCTATACTGCATTGCTTTGAAGATTCCTTTAAACTGTTTAAAATATGTGAGAGCAGATAGCTCAATGCCTGACCCATCGTAGACTCCTAAGAAACATAGATCCCAACCCCCTTGATGTCAGACAAGTACAGAAGGAAAAATTTCAAACCCATCCCAATCCAAATTCAATATTGTGTATTTATAGTACAGCTTTTGTGTAATGCTTTTGTGTAATGCTGATATTCTGCCTTTTATTTGGACATGGCCTCTTTGTTGAGGCCCTAGAATAAGACCAGCCTCTGTGGGTATATGAGAGGCATGGCATGTATAATTTTTGGGTAGAGACAGAGCATGAGTCAGGAAATCAGAATTTAAGAGGTAGGGTTTTAGACAGTCAGGAAGATAACAAACGAGAATAGTTGATTCTCTTTGGTTCTTATTCTCCATGGTCTGGATGTCGAAGAGTTTAGAAGTAGTGAGGCAGAGATGGTTTCTGCTCCGAGGGGCAGGCTGGAAGTCAGGGAGAGATGGCCACAGGGTTTCTCAACTGTGATGAGAGGCTCATGTGTTATAAGCCAGATTATAAAGCTATGTGCCATTCTCTGTTTTGATTTCTGTCTTATTCTTAACCAGTCTTAAGGAAAAGTGTGTTTAAATGTGGCAGGCTTTGCTAGTGAGACCTATGGGATAACTCTTGCCTGGGCCCACATTTGAGCTGAACCATCAAGGAGGCAGCAATACTGACAAATACTATATGATCTCTCTTCTATGCAGAATCTAAACAAACAAACTCATAGAAAGAGAGATCAGATTTATGGTTACCAGAGGCAGGGGGTAGGGGTGGTACGAGGGGGAGTTGGAGGAAGGTGGTCAAAAGTACGAACTTCCAGGTATAAGATAAATAAGCACTAAGGATGTAATGTACAACATGATGACTGTGGTTACCACTGCTGTATGATATACAGATCTCCCCTGCTATTTGAAAGCAGGGTGTTCCTATGAAACCTCTCATAAGCCAAAGTGGCTCAGAGTGAAAATATCCTCTGCTTTCTGAAAGTTCATGTTATGCCACTTCACCTTTTGGAAAGACCTACATTAGTACCATATTGGTATTTTTTCACATAAGCAAAAATCCTCTTCAGCTCTCTTTTGGTTAGTGAAAACAGGTACTCGTGTAGGTCTTTCGTAAAAATGAAGTGGCTTAATGAGAACCTTTGGAAAGTGGGGGACACCTGTACAGGAAAGTTGTTAAAAAAGTAAATCCCAAGAGTTCTCATCACAAAGAGACAAAATTTTTTTTTTTCCTTTTCACTGTATCTCTATGAGGTGAGTGTTAGCTGAACCTATTGTGATCATTTCACAATTTATGTAAATCGAACCATCACGCTGTATGCCTTAAACTTATACAGCATGGAAGTCAATTATTTCTCGATAAAACTGGAAAAAAATTACCTAGTAAGAGGAAACAGAGTTTATCTTTGGAATACTCTGTTTAAGAAGTTTTCAGTGAGAATTCCAGAGGAGCCATGATGTTAAGCAGATATTTTATGTTCCAGACTCAAAGTAAGAAGAAACAACAATCATTGTACATATATAACAGAATACCTTCTCTTGATATTTAGCATTTTCCCAATAAAAAGATAGAGATTTAAAAAGGAGACAGGGAAACACATGAAATAGAAGGACAAGGGCAAAGAGGTTCAGGGCACTGCCTTTTCCTTTGTCAGGCAGAATCGGCCATTAGGGGAAATAATGGTGTTGAAGGGGATACAGAGAGGAATTTCTGACTTCAGAGACTCTGGATTTGTCACTGTTGGTTCAACTCCAGGGGTGGGGAGAGTGGAGTGGACTGAGTTGAGATCCTAGCTCCACCTCAACTATGAATTGACCTTAAGCAAATTACTTAATCTACTCAACCCTCAGTTTTATCTTTTCTAAGATGGGGTTCCTATTATGGTTATTATGAGGGTTACATAATAAATGAACATGAATAAGTATTCTGTAAGTAGTTTCCTTTCTTTCTCCTTTTATATTCTGTCCCCTAGAATATTCCTCCCTGCCACAATCTCCACCTCAAATACTGGCTATAAGGCCGGATCTAGCTCTGTAATTTCAGGGTTTCAAATTCAAGGCTGGCCGACTGGAAGGGACCTTTCTTGTTGCCCACAGGGGTGTTCAGCTATATACATGGGAAGGAGGGGGAGGTGTGATGAAAATCTGAGTCTGCAAAAAACCAGCAGAAGTGGCAGAAAATCAAGCTTAGAACTCCTCTGAACTGAAAAAGGAATCATGATGGGGCTGGGGAAGGTCTACCAAAAAGGATTGGTGGATGGACTGAACGAAGGATAGGAAAAACAGACATCCATTGGATCTCCACCAAATGCTGTCAGCACTCTTGCCCTCCATATTCTCTCTCCAGTTTTCTGCATCCTGAATCATGACCTTTCCCTACAGATCAGCTTCTAGAGATCTTGGCTACAAACAGTTCTTAAATTTCACAGCTTGTGGCTTCTTCCCACAACCAGAGAAAGACTGAACCACCCTCTCTCATTGGTGTCAAGAATAAAAATGGGGGACTTGGCTTGAGGGATTTGCTTACCCTTGGTCCAATCAACTGTGACTTGGAAGGGGGTTTACAAGAACATGGTGACACCTACTCAAAATAAACGAATAGAGTTGAAATAGGACGATTTCCCACACATCAAAAAGGGAATTCTGTTCCTAGGATGAAAAGGAGGGGTGCCAGATAGGTAAAGCAATAGATGTCTTCTACAGAAAGTATAAATCCCACAACATTATGCTAGATCGGTCACATTCAAGCTGGAATTTCTCAAACCAGGAAATGGCTACACTTTACAGTGAGATGTCCTATCTGAATATTCATGGGCTGTCCTATAGATAAATCTAACTTGTGGGAGTGCAAGATTCTAGGGGTGTATGTTATTTCTATGGAGACTGTTAAGTCTAATCTAAGTGATGACTTAACCAGATTTATCTGAGGCAGCCCGCCCTGTGAGCCACATTGCCTTTTCTCACCATGGCTGAATGGACCAGGGCCGGCGAGTCTTGTCAGTGGTCTGTGAATTCATTCATGCAGGGATCCCGCAATTCAACAAATACTCAACAAGGGATAGGCACTGTTCTAGGCACCAGCATATAACGTCCCTGCCTTTATGAACCTCACATTCAAAAGGGAAGACAGATAAGAAATAGATGTTAAGTGTCATGAAGAGTATAAAGCAAGGCATGGGACTAGAGAGTGCCTCGTTTGCCTGACGTGGGAAGAAAAGATGTGTAATCAGATTTCTGATAAAGCAAGGCGCGAGACTAGAGAGTGCCTCGTTAGCCTGACACAGGTAATAGTTGTACTTCTCTGTCACAGAGAGAGAGAGAGCTCAAGCAGGGAGAACGGCAGAGGGAGAGGGAGAAGCAGGCTCCCCACTGAGCAGGGAGCCCAACCCGGGCTCAATCCCAGGACCCTGGGATCATGACCCAAGCCGAAGGCAGACGCTTAATGACTGAGCCACCCGGGTGCCCCTCATTTAATCCTATAACAACCTTGTGAGGTACAACTATTACCATCATTTTATAGATGAGAAACTGAGGCACAGAGAGGTCAAATGAGCTCCTGAAGGCCATACAACTAGCAAATGGCAGGACAGACATGAATAAATAGAGTGAATTGTACCTTGCAGGCAATCAGTGGGGGTGCCAAGGGGAGCTCACTACTCGACTATGTGGCTTCCCTTCCCAGGTGGACACACACAGCACAGTACAAAGCTGATGAGGGACAAGTAAACTGGCCAGACCTTGAGGTAAACAGTGAAGGAGGGGGGTCACAGGGCAGTATGTGGTTCCAGGTCTGTGTGTATGCAGGATTCCAGCTGGGTCTGAGCCTGGCTGTCGGCACCCTCACTGATGAGCTGCACCTTGGGCTGTGGGGTTTTGAAGGGGTCTGGATCCCCCTGCACCCCTGGAGCCCCTCATGCAGAACAGGCCCTTGCCAGTCATTGTGGAGTTGTTTTTATTTGGATGCAGCTGCAACTACCAGAGGCATTTCCTGAGGCTGGCCCAAGGCTTGGCAAGAGTTTGAATGTGGCCAGACTTGAAAGCTGAGCAAACCTCAAAAACCTGGTCGTGGGTCGCCCCCCGGAACTGGCAGCTGCCAAGGACCTGGCAGCCAGACAGCCATTAGCCTGGGTCCAGTGCGGGGCTCCAGCCCAGCCCGAGTCAGGAACGGAAGCTCTCACTTTTATAATGCAGTGAGCTCTCTCTCAGCAACCTGAGCTGCCACAGTCCTGACAAGTGGTCACGGAGCTGTCTTGTTTTCCTAGCTCAGTGAGAAGGCAGTCTGAGCCCAGCCAGGCCACTGTGGGTCCCCAGGGGCCGGTGGACAGAACGGGATTGTTCCGAGCCAACGCAAGGGCTGTGGCATCCCTCAGACCTGAGTTCAAATCTTGCTAGCTGTTGGGTTCTGGAGCCAGAACTTAACTTTCCAGGCCTCAGTTCCCTCCCCTGCAAAATGGGGAGAGTCCCTCCGGGCTCACAGAGTCATGGTGAAAATGCATGAATAAGACTCGAGTCACAGCCACACAGGTGTGATTATCAGAACAGATCAAGTTCCATTGCCGATGAAGGCACAGATGCAAATTTAGGAAATCATAGGCTCCTAGAAAGTTAATGTATGGTGACATCTAAGAAATGGTCCACCCAATGTTCTCATTTTACAGGGAAGGAAACTGAGGCCCAGAAAGATTACACTGATTATTATTAGGTCAGGACTGCAGCTGGAATCCAGCATCCCTGGGCTTTCTAGCTCATCCCAGCATCATTCTCCATTGGTGGTAAGGCCAACGCCAGGGCCGAACATTTCCCGGCTTCTCAGAAGGTGCCAGTTCTGTGGTGGGAAAGAGGTCTAGTGACCAGGACTTCTCCAAAGATGAAGCTCCACATTCTTGGGGTAGAGCAGGGGCTCACTAATTGCTGGCTAAATTGAATCAGTGACTTCGGATGTCCTTAAGAAGATGCCAGGGTTTCAGCTCTAAATACGGCAATACTTTCAACTCAGCCTGCTCTCTTTCTCCGGGCATGCCTCATATCCCAGGAATATTTGCTCACATGGCCCCTGAGGATGCAGGAGCCCTCCAGCCGAGTCAGCATGGAGAAGTAGAAATGGCACTGGACTGGCCCCAGAGGACCTAGGTCTAAACAGCGGCGCTGCCATGGTCTTGCTGCTTGAAATGAACCAAGCCATTCACTTTCTCTGAAGATCAGTTTTCTAATCAGCAAAATGAACCACAATCCCTGCCTTGCCTACTTAACAGGGAAGGTCTGAAGATTAAATGAAATTCCTTCATTCTCTCCCACATAATCAGCACAATTGGCAGTCTGTGTGGGAGAGACGGACTCTGGAGCCAGACTGGGGGTTCACATGGAGCTCAAATGCTTACCTACTAGCTGTGTGACCTTGGGCATGACTTAGTCTCTCTGGCCTCACTTTCCTCATCTGTAAAATGGGGATGATATTATTACCTCATAAGATTACGACTGAAGACTTAAAGAATTGATCCACATGGTATGTTTAGAACAGTGCCTAACACTACGTACTCAATTAAACGGCAGTTCTTATGACTATTAGCTTAGAGGGTAAGTTTTTTCCAACTTAAATTCTCACATGGCTTCATTTGCAGGAGTCTGTTTTCTCCCTCATGGGCCCTTCCTTTTTTTTTTTTTTTTTTTAAGATTTTATTTATTTAAGAGAGAGAGAGCGAGCACGAGCAGGGGGAAGGGGCAGAGGGAGAAGTGGACTCCCCGCCGAGCAGGGTGCCCAATGCGGGGCTCGATCCCAGGACCCTGAGATCATGACCTGAACCAAAGGCAGACGCTCAACTGACTGAACCACCCAGGCGCCCCCCTCACTGGCCCTTCCTAACTCATGCTCTCCCACCTGATTCTCGGTCGAGTTGCCCAACGAGCTCAGAATTTCCTCAGGCCAGCCTGCTTCCAGATGCCCAACACCCAGAATGAACAGGAGAATCTGGCTAGGCTTCCCATTCTCACCGGATGTTGCCTGGTCCTGCCCTGACACTCAGATGCTTGTCCACTCCAGTGACTCCCTTGCCAATGTTCCAGCAGGGCCCCTTGGCTGAGCTCCAAAGCTGCCCTCTTTTAGCTGCTCAAATCAGAACCCCACGCTGGAAGGCAGGGTCCACAGTCTCCCGCCTCCAGTCCAGGTGTGCAGGGGCCGGCCCAGCCCCAAGAGAACCAAAGCCCTCGTGTTGAACGCAGATGCCCCCTGCCCCCCTGGTGGGAACCCTTGCTATGCTCTCTGCCTGCTGGCCTTGGTCAGAGCTCTAACTTTGACTCTCCAGGATACAGGTTTGGGTTCACAGCAGTCTTCTTCCCCTCAACCCAGCTGATAAATTCTGTGAGAGCTGGGTTGAGGGGAAGAAGACTCCTGAGAATCCAAACCTGTATCCTGGAGAGATGGCCAGGAGCATCTGCTCCCCTTGTAATATGTAAGGAGCCCTGGTGGCTCTTGATAGAGCAGGTGCGGTCTACTCTGAAGTCACATGGAGTGTGGCCCACCCAACACGTACGTCCACCTGCGATCATATCTGGAAAAAAGGGTCTTAGTAGCTGTAATTAATTTGAGGATTTTGAGATGAAATCATCCTGATTACCTGAATGGGCCCCAAATCCAATGTCAAGTGTTCTTTGGAGACGGAAGAGAGGAGGACACAGACACACAGGGGAGGTGGCCACGTGGAGACAGAGGCAGAGCTTGAAGTTAGGCCACCACCAGCTAGAAATACCCAGAGCCACCAGAAGGTGGAAGAGGCAGAGAGGATTCTGTTCCAGAGCCTCAGGAGAGGTGGTGGCCCTGTTGACAGCTTGATTTAGGATGTCTGGTCCCCAGAATTGTGTGAGAAAAATTTCTGTTGTTTTAAGTGGCCCAGTTGGCAGTAATCTGTTACAATAGCCCTAGGAAGCTAATACCTGGTGTGCACCCCCACGGCGAACAGGCCAGTAGCTTCCCACATCCTGCTGTGCGGGCATTCACGAAGCATACTCCCCCCTTGCTGGTGCTGGGCTAGAGGATGCCAAGAAAGGATAAAGTGTGCCTTGTTAATCACAAAGTACTCTACATACAAATGCGTATCATTAGCTGCTATGATGATTGATTTCTTAGAATCTGACTCTTAAGTTTGGGCTGTGATTTGAGAAGTTGTCAGAGTTTAACCTTGAAATTTCCAAGTTCAGGCAGTGATAATACCTAGCTTTAAATTAAGCCCTTTGAGTGAGGTAGTGGTCTCTCTGCTTTTCTCGTGTTAGTTCATGAAACGCTCTTAATGACCAGAAGTACCTGTAACCACAATTGCTGTGTCAGGATGAGAAATTCTGAGTGCAGAGAAGTCAGATAACTTGCCCCAAATTCCACAGTGAGTTAAGTGTGGAAACTGGGTACCTAACAGTGGGCCTTGCTTAGCTGCTTGGTCATTTGACCACAATGTCGGCCCATCACTTCGCAAGAGCTTAGAAGCCAGGAACTGAGCCAGGTGCTGGGGAGGCAGGGATGAATACAATATAGTCTGTACCCAGAAGACAGGGGCGAGGGAAAAATGTAAACAAAGTATAATAATGTAAGTGTCCAGGGCGCCTGGGTGGCTCAGTCGTTTAAGTGGCTGCCTTTGGTTCAGGTCATGATCTCAGGGTCCTGGGACTGAGTCCCGCATCGGGCTCCCTGCTCAGCGGGGAGTCTGTTCTCTCTCTCCCTCTGTCCCTCCCCGCTGCTCCTGTTCTCTCTCTGTCTCAAATAAGTAAATAAACTCTTAAAAAAAAAAAAAAAAAGAAAGGACCTCTATTAAAAAAAATAATAATGTACGTATCCAAGTTCTACATGGATTAAAGGTAAGACATGATTCTACAAATTGACTGCAGACTGGTATGGGCAAAAGCACTTAAGCTAAGCTGAGGACTTTATTCTGTAGGCAGGGGCAGGCACAGGAGGCTTTCACGGAGGGCTCTGCAGAAAGAGCTTGCTAGCAGCCAGGGGCCAGGAGGCCACTTTGAGGAGAGGTGGGGAGGGCGTGCAGATACACTCCACTGGACTTGGCTTATCAGGATGGTTGGGGATGTATAGTCCCGACTTTCTCCTCCCTAGGCTGGCTCATGATGGACTTCACTCTGGACCCAGGGAACCCACGTGCTTTCTCCCAGGCTCCTCCCAGTTTGCCAGCAAGCCTGAAACTGGCCAGCTTGTCGCTTGGCTGGTCCCTGACTGCAAGCCATCTCTGTTTGAGCTGGTCTCTTAAATGGCATTCTCTTCTATAACTCCCTCTACAGTTCCTTCCACCTGGACCAAGTTAGCATTCTTGCCAGGCTCCAATTTCCTATTCTCTTCTTCTCCCTGGTAACCAACTC
Source organism: Mirounga leonina (assembly GCF_011800145.1). Lineage (NCBI taxonomy): Eukaryota > Metazoa > Chordata > Mammalia > Carnivora > Phocidae > Mirounga > Mirounga leonina. Next base: position 42,259,763 of record NW_023270447.1, read on the forward strand.
TCAGCTGCTGTGCAGATGCACTCAAGAAGTCATGAAATAATTCATCGATTTTTACTGCCCACCCTTGGTGTGCAAGGCTCTGTGCTAGAGACCGTAGAGGATGAACAGATGTGTCTGTTTCCTCCACCTGACACCACTGATCCTTATCTTCTCCTTGTGTTAGCACAGTGCCTGACTTTTGGAAGATGCTCAATATTTGTCAAATGAGTGACTAAACAAATGAAGAAATAGTTTCTGCCTTTAATGAGCCTGTCAGCTAGTTGGGCAGATAGGTATGGCAACATCTTTCTCACCTGACATCATTGGGGAGTAAAACCATTCTAGATATTTTCTAGATAAATGAAACATATTCCTTTCAATATCAAATTGTATTTATCTTAGACAATTTAGATGAGAAAATTTAACTTCTTCCTTTCCTTTCTTCTTCTTCCTTTCTTTCTTCCTTTCTTTCTTTCTTCTTCTTCTTTATGCTGCCAGTTGGCAGAACTGAAATTCACTTTGATAATAGAATTTTCTGATCTGAAAACTAGAGGTTCTCACTTTCAGCTGTGGCTTGATCCAGGGTTCAGATAATGTGATCAGGATGTAGATTTGTTTTGTTTTGTTTTGTTTTCCTCTCCCCATTTCTGGCCCCTCTCTCTTAAATGTTTGCTTCATTCCCAGACAGATTTTCCCTTTGAAGTACAAGAGGGTGCCAGCAGATTCCAGGGCTACACCCTTCCTTTTGTCAATCAGGAAGAGAAGAGTATTTTTGGTACCTCTCATAGAGGAAGGAAGCTTGTCTTCCTCTGAAGACCCAGGAAATGTCTCTGATTGGGTTTTACACCATCTCTATCCAAGCTGTAGTCAGGGAATTGGAATTCTGTGATTTCTTTGGGCCAATCAGGCCTACTATTTGCAGTGGGTCAATCAGACCCCAATACCAAGACTGGGCACTGGGAAGAGTGGTTCCCTCACAGGAATTCAGAACAGTGGCAAATGGAAGGTGAGAAGCAACCAATCAATGTTCACTACCTCCTTTCTTCTTTCCTTTCTTGTTCTCACCTTCTTTTCTTCTCTCCTCTGTGGCAAATTCTGTACCAGGGCAGAGACTAAACACATGAGAACATATTTCTTGCCCTTGAGGGCCTTCAAGGCAGGGCAGGGAGTGACAAATGAGAGCAATAATTATAGCAATGGACAAATGCTAGTAATATCGAGATGGGAACACAAGAAGAATGTGGACAGTGCTGTTGACCTGGGGAAGACACAGAAAGCTTTCTAGAACTGTTAAAGCATGAGCTGATTTAGTAGATTGAATAAGAGGTCACCAAAGAGTCAAAAGGGACATGGTATTCCTATCAAACGGAAGAGAAAATGTGAATGTAAATAGATGTGAAGGGCCGAGGTGAACCTCAAGGGGCTCTGTGTGTCTGGAAGAGAGGTGGAGTGGGGCATGGAAGAGAAAGGAGGAGACTAAGACTGTTTAACTGTCATCCGCTCAACTGGGCATCGCACATCCATCACCTTAATTAATCCTAACATTAGCCCTGTATGTTCTATGATGGGATAAACTTACAGCCGGACATCCTTTCTCTTTTTCCACTTAGCATCTCTCCACTCCCTCTTCTCCTCATCTCTGAAGACAGAAAAGATAAAAATGGCAGAGACGAATTTTCAGGAGAAAAGCAATGAGAACAGAAGAAGTAGAATCCCTGAAGGGCTGTTCTCTGTGCAAAGACATGACATGTCAAGAACATGTTGTGGGAGTTGGGGCTGTGGTGAGAAAGGGGATGTGGGTATAACTTGATGGAACAGGGAAGGCTGGTGAGAAGTTTCCATTAAAGTAGAAAGGGAAGAGAGTCCCAGGAGGTTGGAGTGTTGGAAGAGAGGAGAGGGCAAGAGATTCAAGGCATTTCAGTGAATCTTGAGTTTTAGGCTCTGTATTAGTTTTCTAAAGTTGTGTAACTCAATAAACTAACTCAAAACTTAGTGGCCTAAAACAACAATAAACACTGATCTCACACAATTTCAGTGGGTCAGAAATTTGGGAGTGGCTTAGTAGGATGGTTCTGGGTCAGGGTCCATCATGAGGTGTCAGTCAAGGTGTCAGCTGAATGTATGACGAGGCCTAGAAGAGCCACTTAGGTGATGGCTTGTCCACAAGGCTGTGGGCAGGAGGTTCCTCACCACACAGAGCTCTCCACTGAGTGTCCTCATGACATGGTAACTGGCTTCCCCCAGGGTGAGTGATCCAAGAGGGAAAGAATGGACTTTGCAGTGTGTCCCACACACAATCATTTCAGCGGTGTCCCATTAGTTACACAGGTTAGCCCTATGCGGTGTGCGAAGGGCCTAAACAAGGGCAAGAAAACTGGAAAATCACTGGAGGCCATCTTGGAGTCCCAGCTACCACAGACATCCTTTTATGTTTGAGGAAGACATGAAGAAAAGATGAAAAATTCCACTCTGGGCCACATTCATTAAATGTTTTGTGGCTCAGGCAGGAAACTGAACAATTTTGAGTCCTGGCTTTATGTGCTAGTTTTGGTACTTCAAAAACCCATTTTACAGATGGAAAATATTACCCTAAGGTCAATAGCCATCTTGGTCCACCCAAATCCAAAATCCATGTTGCTTCCACAGGGTGAAACTAAAGTTAGGAAGATGTGTTGAGGTTCTGCAGTGGGGCATCTGACTCTTGGTTTCAGCTCAGGTCATGATCTCGCAGTTGTGAGATCAAGCCCCACGCCAGGCTCAATGCTCAGAGTGGAGTCTGCTTCAGATTTTCTCTCCCTGGGATGCCTGGGTGGCTCAGTTGGTTAAGTGTCTGCCGTTGGCTCAGGTCATGATCCCAGAGTCAAGGGATCAGGTCCCACATTGGGCTCCTGGCTCGGCGGGGTGCCTGCTTCTCCCCCTGCCTGCCGCTCCCCCTGCTTGTGCTCTCTCTCTCTCTGACAAATAAATGGGTAAAATCTTGAAAAAAAAAAAAAAGAAAGAAAAGAAAAGATTTTCTCTCCTTCTGCTTCCCCCCGTACACCCGGGCTCATGCCCACGCACATGCATGCACAGGCTCTCTCTCTCTCTCTCAAATACATACATACATACATACATACATACATAAATAAATAAATAAATAAATAAATAAAATCTTTAAAAAAACTTAAAAAGAGGCTCTGCAGTGATTGTCCTTGGTTGAATAGTAAGGGGATTACAGAACCCAGGTACATCTCGCCTGCGAATTCAAACTCATTCTATTGTTCTATCTATTGTTCTTAAATTTCTCTCTTTTTATTATTTATATTCATTTTTCAATGAGTATGTACAACATATAATAGCATACATTCTTCAAGGGAAAGGATTATTTCTTATTTACATTGTTATTCCAACATCAAAAATAATGTCTTGAAGGTAGTGGGTAATCAATATATATTAGTTTATCTGTCACTTTAATTTTATTATTAAAGTTTCATTCTTGGGAGGTGTATCAGCCAGGGTTCTGTCAGGAAAACAGAAGCCACTCTAGGTACTTCCGGTTGGAATTAAATGTGATAGTGGGAGATAGAGGCTTACACAACCATTGGGAGGGCTGCGGGCAAGGATGGGGAAGGCGGTTGCTCGCTATCAAGGAATCTGTATGTATAGGAATCCCAGCGAAGCTGCCACGAAGAGCCCCACTGTTGGCAGCATCAGAGGTCCCTGGCAACTCCACAGCTTCTCCAGAAAACAATGTCTCTCCTTCTCCTCCGTCTTCCAGATCTCTCATCGGCAGAGTCTAGCCAAACTCTTGCTGACCAGGGCTCTTGAAGTGTAATTTCCTCGTTTTCAACCTCTGTGGTACAAAGCAGAGTTGGAAAGGGTGGGACATGTGCTGGGCATCAAAAGCCATTATCTGGTATGGGCATCATTGCTTTCAGATGGTCATAGCCCATCTTCAGGGGCAATGGCATTTGCTTAGTATTATGCAGTGTTCTTTGGAGGACTAACAACTCAAGAGACAGACAGCTGAAGTCTGAAAAAGAATTATTAGTCTTAACTTCTATGGCATTAATTAGCAGCAGTAATTATTTTTCATAACAGCAATAACAGCAGAATCATTATGGGTATGGGTTTCAGAATTCTAAAACCCTGTGTCAGTATCTGGTCTGTGACCTTGAAGACATCAATGAACCTCCCGACTTCTCAGTTTCTCATCTGTAGGATGGGGATAATAGAATCTCCTTCATAGGCTTGTTGTAAAGATTAAATGAAGCCAAGTATACAAAATACTGAGCATCAAGCTGGGAACCCGGTAGACACTTACGAAGTGGGAGCTCTTTGTATCTAATATCATATGCTACTATTTTCAAAATACCTCAACACATGTGACCTCATATGACAAACCCAGTTAAAAAGGGACATAGGATGAGGAAGAGAAGGAAGAGTGGGAGACATTAATTCAGGAGAGGGTCCAGAAGGCAATGGGAAAGTCCAGATGCAGGAGACCAGGGTCAGGAGGGAAGGGGGATGTGGCTGGCTGGCTCTGGTCAGGGGGGAAAGCTGGGCTCAGAGTTGGCATACCCCACCATCTTGTCAACATTCTTTTTCCAATGGTTCTGTTTAAACCAGAGGATAGGAAATACAAACAAGTGCTAAGAGTCTATAAAGCCTATAAAAGATGACCATGGATCGAGATACTTTTTTCCTGCCAAATATTAAAACAGAAAATGTAAATGCCGAGGCCTTTCTTCTGCCCTAGCTCCAGCCCCTGAGGGTTCTGTGGCTCCACTTATAACAAACAGATGAAAGCAGAGACTGTGGGCTTTGCTGTACCCACTAACTTAGTCTAATTATTTTGGGATTTTATATTTTTACCCAGAAATTAATCACAGATGAACTATTCAACTGATTTTATGATTTTTCCATTACTGATTCTGCAGGAGGCATGCTCAGACCTTCATAGACTTCTCTGTTCCTATCCTTCTCTTTGGGGACAGCACAGCTCAGGCAGGGTTGGAGAGGTGCGGTGCTGCCCTGAGGAGGGCGGGAATTCATGGCCACACTCCTGAGAGGGATGTTCCTTGGTCATCAGCACCCCCAAAGCTACCACTTCAGGGGCCCTTCGTTTTTTATATGGACACCTGATCTTTTCTCAATCTGTAAAAATGAGTCAAAGCATTCGTAGAATTTTTTTTTTTTTGCTATTTCTATTAGTATGTAACACATTCTAACTTAAAGTATTATTCTGCAAAGTTTGACTTAGATCGAATTTGCAAGCACCCCTGCACAACCAGGCTATAACCCCTCATCCTGAATAGAAATTAACTACAGCTCTGCCTCTTGTTAACCATGCTCTTGCGTAATCTTTGTCACTTCTGCCAACTTCAGTTTCCTCTGTAAACGCAGAATAACCACCCCCTATTCCTGGCATTGTTGTCAATATTAAGTAGGTACCATAAAGCACACAGAGCAGTATTGGGCACAAAGTGAATGCTCAGTAAATAATTATCATCGTCATTAACTAGCATTAGTCCCAAGGTCATGCTATTAATAAAAGGCAGAGTCAAGATTTGACCCCAGATAAGCCTCCACAGTCCTCTGCCCTTTCCACTCTAGAACTCTGCTTCCCAGCTGAGTAGAAGCTCCAGACTTGGTGGTTTCCTAATGGGCAGGTCAGGGAAAGGAGTGAAACATAAAAGAAGTATGTGCTAAGTGGCCAAATCAGAAGAAAAGAAAGGACATACTGGAATAGCACAGAGATAAGGGGAGGCTTCCATCAGGCTTAAATTGAGACTTGATAAGCTGATAGAGAAGGGGGGCTTCTTGTTTGCATTTATCCTCAGGGTTGACTATCAGATCTTTCTCTGGAATTAGGAGTTCAGACTTAGAGTGAAGTCCTGGCTCTGCACTTAGCAGCTGTGTCAGCTTGAGGACATCCTTTCACCTCAATCTGGAGTTTGGTCTCCAGTTCTATGAAACAAGGGAATTAGACTCCATAAAGCTAGCTCCTCTCAATATCCACTAGTCCTAGAAGAATGCAGTGCTCTGTTCTCGTGCCCAGGACATTTTGTAGAGTTATTTTACTTTGGATTGTAGATTTGAAGAGAAACTCAATCAACATCCATTCCATAGAGGAATATAAGACTCTAGGAGTGTCTCACTTTGACCCAAGAGTATGAAGGCATTTAGGCCTCATGACAGTAAAGACCAAAGGGGGATTCTCTCTCTCCCCCTCTCTGACACATTTGTCTTTTTTCTTGCTACATATCTGCTCCCTTCTCTTATTTCTCTTTACAAACAAGTTCTCTGCTTGCATTTCAGCACACAAAACCCCAAAATGTTCAGCCCCCACCCAAATGCCTGCCTTGACTTCCGAGTTTCCAGGGAAGGCACAGCCCCCACAGCCCAGTAACTCAATTTGTGCCTAATTCCAAAATCTTGGGAAGGAAATCTCACTGGTCTATCTGTGGTCAAGGGATGTTCCTTGGTCTTACCAGCTATGAGTAATGATTCTACAGTGGAGGCCAGTTCCTTTCCTCAGGCAGGGGCATGGTAAGGGCAGATGAGAAAGCCATTCTGGTACTCATCCTTTCCTGGCATTGGGTCAAAGGAGTTACATCTCTCCCACACTAGACTGTGAGTTCCTCATCCTTCTTTGCATCCCCTTGACCAACAGAGGGTCTAAAGGATTCACAGTATTTGTGAAACTGAGATGACACATAATAAAACCAACATAGATCTTTACAGCTTACATCACAGTTTTCCCACATGGGATCTCATCTGACCCTCACAACTTCAAGCAGTATTATTATTCCCTCCATCTTATAATTGAAGAAAATGAGGCAAGCCCAAGGTCACATGGCTATTAAGTGGTGGAATCAGGATTCATATTTAATTACTCTGGCTTGAAATATCAGCACCCAACTGGATGGTTGCTAAGGATCCTTCTGGTCCGAATATTAACCAGTCCAAGAATATTAATATCATTGTGTTTTCAAAAACTCCCACATCCCAGTGCTTCTTGCTAATTATTTCCATCTCCTCTCCAATTTTAGCTTTGAATTGTGATATGGCAAATAAGATGCTGCACTTTTAAAATACCACAACACTTCGAATCTCATTTTATCTGTCGAAAATGCATTTCATTTGGAAGCAGGGAGAGTAGAGAGGAAGGAGGAAGTTCACAATGAAAAGAGGGAGGCTTGCAAAGTGCCTCCTGGCTGTGTCTTTAATGAGAAGCACTGGCTCTGCTCTGGAGGCCACCTGGGAGGGGGTCTGGGGATCTGGCTGAAGTTTCCCGGAGAACTCCAGTTACTGGCTGCCTCGGGCACCTGCATGAGCAGCCCTCTGTAGTTGAAATGGCAGGAATGCCTTTTATTTCTTTTACTGGCATAGGCCATGCTCTTGGTTGACTTGCTAGTGTTAGTGTTTATATAAAACCCGACCAAGGCTTTCTGCTTTCATCCCTGGGGGGTCAGTCCCTGGAGAAGAGCAATGATAAACACACTATCATTGATTGATTATCCTACAATGGGTCTGGCAGGAAGTCAAAATACATAATACTATTCATTTAGTTCTCCCCAAATCCTATGAGATAGGTAATATAATATTTCCTTTTTATAGATAGTACTACTGAGGCTCAGAAAAGTAATGTCCCATAGTTAATAAATGGCAGAACTGGCATATAAACTAGATCTGGTTGTCTGCAAAGTGCAAGCTCTTAATCATGGGGCTTGGGGTCTCCTAAGCCTGGGTTGGACACCAAGTGGCTGAAGCTGGATATGAACCAGGATTTTGCCTTGTTCCAAAGCCTGCACTTCAAAGAGAGCATTCTGCTGTATATATTTGGGTTCTAGGGACCATATTATTTTTTTTTTTAAGATTTTATTTATTTATTTGAGAGAGAGAGAGAGAGCGCACAAGCGGGGGGGAGGGGTAGAGGAAGAGGTAGAAGCAGACTCCCTGCTGAGCAGGGAGCCTGATGCGGGACTCAATCCCAGGACCCTGGGATCATGACCTGAGTCCAAGGCAGGTAGATGCTTAACCGACTGAGCCACTCAGGAGCCCGAGACCATATTATTTTGAAAAAAATCTCTAATCCTAAAGACACAATAAGAATCACAATAACTTTGAAATATGCTGAACTTCATTGTCATTCAGAACTTCCTCCAACTGTCTTTTTCCACCACCCCTCCCCGCCATGTCCCCTTCCTCCTGGGCATTCAGCTAGATCACCTTTCCTAGTCCTCCTTGCACTTCTGTGTGACCACATGACTGAGTTCTGACCAACATGAGGCAGCAGAAGTGAAGGGCATCACATCCAAGCCTGGTCCTTCACTTTTGCCCTGTGGATTCCTGTCTGAACCAGGCCCCGCTTCCAAAAGGGGATTCACATCATAGTATTCCGATGCCTGGTCCATGACTTCAGATACCTGTATGTCAAGACTCGGGACATTTTGCTTGACGTGATCCCAACTCTGTTATCAGAGACATGATTTGTTTTCTATGTACAGCTAGTATCTCTCTACTCTTGCTTAGAAAAGACTGTTTTACCATGTCCTCCTGCTTCAGGGCCACATGCTTTATTCTCCTTTGTGTATGTCTACTTTTCCACCAGCAGAGCTCTTGAGTCAGACTGTGGAGAAAAGGGCCCCATTTAAAACATTTCTCAGAGAACTTTAAGATTCTCTAGCCCAAGTTCCTATCAAGGACAAGGCAGAGACCCAGGTACTCAGTCACCTGCCTAGGGACACACCATTAATAGTGGCAAGCGATGATACTAGAACCCAGGGCCAGGACCAGTGGGAGGAACCTGGGGTGGACAACTTAAGGAGACCCTCACTTTCAGAGGCTGACCCTGTGTTTATAACAGAACCCTCTGAGATGTTCTTTTCTTTAAGAAATAGCCACATTTTCTGCTGAGTAGCTTTCTCAGCCTGCTTCCTACTCCTAAACACTCAAAAGCAAAGAGACTTCTTTTCATTTTGAATTGTCTCAGTCTGTTTTAGCTCATGCTCATCCAACTCCCTTAAAGTCTTTGCATTGTATTACTGTCCACTCCACTAGACAAAAGCTACACCCATCCTTCTTTTCCAGACAAGCCTTTCTTTCCTGACATACAGATTTAGGTTTCTATGGGACTGCAACCTGCAGATCCATAAAAGTTCTTTTGTCTAGCTGGGCGGGTTTACTGGGTTTAAAGAAAACCTCAATCTTCCTCCTGCATTTCTCCTTTCCTCTCACATGATGACACACTCCAACACTTCGGACCCCAGACTCATGGGGGTTTCCCACAGCAATTCTGTGACACCATCTGGGTGTCCTACAATTTAAGTCAGTTCTGACACCATCTACCTGGAGACAACATCAGATCCCACAGGTTAAGGGCTCAGTCCCACAAGACTAAACCTCCAGCCCCAACACACATACTTCAGATGCCAATCACAAGTAGGAGGTCCCCAGGTTACCCACAAGTTCTGACTTGGCTACAAATTGGAGGTTCTCATGACCTCCTCCCCTTGGATTCAAGTACTTGCTCCACCAGCTTACAGAACTCAGGGAAACACCTCCTTATGGTTACCAGTTTATTAAAGTATGTGATGAAGGACACAGATGAACAGCCAGATGGTACACAGGGCCAGGTCTGCGAGGGTCCCGAGTACAGGAGCTTTTGTCTCCGTGGAATTGGGGTACTTCGACCTCTCAGTATGTGGATGTGCTTACCCACCTGGAAGCTCTCTGAACCCCAAGCTTTGGGGATTTTTATGGAGACTTCATTATGTAGGCATGATGGAACATTAACTTCATCTCTAGCCCCTCTCCCCTCTCTGGAAGATAAGAGGTAGGGCTGACAAATTCTAAGCTTCTAATCCTGACTTGGTCTTTTTGGTGACCAGCCCACATCCAGGAACCCACCAAGAGTCACCTCATTAGAACAAAAGACCCTACTATCACCCAGGAAATTCCAAGGGATTTAGGAACTCTGTGTCAGGAACTGGGGTCAAAGACCAAATATTAGAACAAAAGATGCTTCTAGTGCTCTTATCACTTAGGAAATCTCACAAGGGTTTTAGGAGCTCTGTGCCAGGAATGAGGGGCAGACGCCAATATATGTATGTTTTCTATTATTTCACACCAGTATACCTTAAACATTTCAAAAGTCTTAACAAAGGGTCTTACAGCCAGATCTTTGATTTGAGCTATTTCTCACTTTTAGACCCTTGGGCCCTTTGAAGAGATCAAAATGTGAAATAGTGTCATTTTCCAATCTAGCAAGCCCCGGGTCCTCTACATTTCTTCTAAATCCTGCCTGCAAACACAACAGTTCCTTCTTCGGCTCATCTCTCTGCAGCAGCTGAGAGCACCTGATGTACTTTTCCAACACGTGTTGGGAAATTTTAGCCAGGTCCAGACATTTGCTAGCTGTTTTCCATCTTTCCACTTACTCTAGACAATGCTTGGTCAGCTGTTTTGCTACCGATAACATGGGCCATCATTCTTTCAGCCTGCCATCTGAGTCTCCACTAAGGTTGGCTTTATCATTTACCCGGTCTTTGCTAACAGTTTCCTCACCGCTTTTCCAGCATCTTATCAGCCAGTCCTATGGCCAATGCCTAACTTCGTTCTTCTAAGTTTTGGTTACAGCTATGCCACTTCTGGTACCAATTTAGGATCAGTTAACTAATATTGCACAACAGACCACCCAGAAAACTTATTGGCTTAAAAAAAAAAAAGCCCTTTTTCTTCTTTTTTCTTTTTATTCCTTAAGTTGCTGTGGTTTGGCTGAAGGGGTTTTCTGATCAGGGCTAGCTGGACTAGAGCTGGAGGGGCACGGGGGGCCCGGTCACATATCTGGGACGAGCTGGAGCAGGACCCCCAGGCTGTTTATCTCCAGCAGCTAGCATGTGAGCCCAGGCTTCCTCACACGGAGGACACTGGGTCCTGAAAGCAGTGACAGAGAGCAAGCCCTTTTCTGTTATCTGTTTGCATTTTATTTGTTAATTGCCAAGGGACCAAAGCCTTGTCATGGGGCCAAACCCAAACATACTTCAGATGTCATGGGGCCAAACCCAGATTCAACCAGTGGACAAATGAAATTGATGATGGTGATGTGGGAAGCAAAGGCAGAGGGAAATGTAGATAAAATTAAACATCCTTACAACCTGCAGCCTCTTGACAAATACTTGAGGCAGGCAGAGTATAATGTTCCTCCAGGAAGGTCCTGTCTTCATGTTAATGCCTTGCAAGAGGGAAAAGCAACCTTAGTTTGACAATAGCAAGGCTTCCTGTATCCCATGAGTCTTGTTTAGCATATGAAAATCCTTTTGGAACCTCTCTTATCTTTATTTCCCCCAACCCCAAAGTATATAATCACTTGTTCCTCATAATCCTGGGGCAGCAGAAGGCTGCAGCAGCTCCTTCTGCCCACGGGTCCTATCCCTGCGCTTTCATAAAACCAGCATTTTGCACCTAAGACGTCTCAAGAATTCTTTCTTGGCCGTTGGCTCCAGACCCCACAGAACCTCACATATATTCAAAAACTACATCAATGGGAACTGCAAAATATGTGGCCATTCTGAAAATCTATAATGTAAAGTAAGCATTGTTTTGTGGAATTATTTCATGCATGCTTAGGGGACTGCTTGTCATCCAGTGTGATGGATAATTTTATGTGTCAACTTGACTGGGCCACAGAATGCCCAGATATTCTGTCAAATATCACACTGGGTGTGTCTGTGAAAGTATATCTGATGAGAGTCACATTTAATTTGGTATGATTGGTACACTGAGTAAGGTTGGTTGCCTTCCATATGTTGGTGGGCTTCATCCGACCTATTGAAGACCTACATAGAAAAAAAATTGGGTAAGAGGGATTCTGTCTGATTGCTTGAGCTTGGACACTGGTCTTCTCCTGCCCTCGGCTCTCTAGTTCTTGGGTCTTCCTTCAGATTGGGACTAGAACTTCACTACCGGTTTGCCTGGGTCACAAGCATGCCAACTGTAGACTTTGGACTTCTCAGCCTTCATAATTGTGTGAGCCAATTCCTGACAATAAATCTCTTTATAAATATAAATTTAAAAAAATATCTATCTATATCTATATGTCTCCTATTGGTTCTGTTTCTCTGGAGAATACTGACTAGATGCAGCCAGTATTCCGGTAGTTGTGGGATGGTATGGGGAATCATCGTCATACATCATACGTAACACTGCTCATGTGACTGTTATACTCCAGGTACTGTTCTAAGTGCTTTACTTTTATTAACTCATTTAATTATCATAACAATCTGTGAGATAGACATTTTTATTGTACTCATTTATAAAAGATAAATAGGAGATACAGAGAAGGGAAGTAACGTGCCCAAGGACACATAGCCACCAACGACAAGACTGGGTTTGCGACCAGCCCATCTGGCTGTAGAACTTGTGACCTAACCACTATACTTTACTAACTTTCTAGAAGAAAAGGAAGCGGTGGAGGAAGGAGTGAGAGATGGAGGAGAGGCCACAAGAGGAAAGGAGCTAAGGGATGATGTAAGAGAGGTCTGTAGGACCCAGATCATAACAAATCTTGTGTGACAAAGTAGGCACTTTGGGGGGGTATCTGTATATCTCTGTACAGGTCACATAACCTTTTCAAGTGCTTCTTCCCGCCAGACACTGTCAGGAGCTATGTATGAATGCATTTTACCCCTTTCTCCTGACTCCAGTTGGTTGAACTGGATCCAGTCTGGGCCAATAATAATATTGGCAGAGTTTGGAAATGGGCCTGAGAGATGCCAGATGGGTCTGGACTTGACTATTGTAACTGGAAGAAGCAAACTCAGGAGCTTGGGGTGGGGGTGGGGGCAACTTCTGCATCCCACGTGTCCTTGAGAGACCAAGGAAAAGAAATCCTAGATGCAAGCGAGAGCAGAGGAGATGGCTGGCGGGTCCCTGAGCTGCCCTTCGTTCTCAGTCCCAGGAGCTCCCTGTACTCCTGCCCTTTCGGTCTGTGAGGCTCCCCCATTTCCACCATTTCCTGCGTCCATTACAGCCCATCGACCCGTGGTACTTAAAACCCGAGGTCTGAGGGATTTCCTACAACCAGGAAAAAAAAGTTTAAACTTACTGGAAGGTGATGGAAACCCTCAGAACAACTTAAAAACAGAGAAGAGGAAGGGGGAGTAGAATTGTTCTGTCTGTACCAAGGTGTGGAGGCTCAAGGGAGACCAGTCGGAGCTCAGAAGAATGAAGAACTTCCTGACATCAGCTTGGTCTGAAAACAAGGCAGTGTGAACCCCACAGTGGGGCTGACACTTGGGTGGCCCAAGCCCAGAATAACCCACCGGGTGACAGAGAGAATTCAAACGTCAGGAGGGGCAGGAGTTGGATGGGGTGATGAGGGTCCCTTCCACCCTGCAACTCGTGATTCTGTGAGTCTGGATTGGGGCGCAGATGTGTCTGTGTCAGGACCTTGTTTCTGACATCGGGGTTAAGAAGCCCAGTTGGACCAGCCACCTCAGGGAGCAGTGGCTTCCGCGGGACAGCCGCTGTGAGGGGACAGCAGGCGTCCTGAGGCCCTGCGCTGGGAAGGCTGAGGCAGGAGCCAGGGCCTTTCTTGTCCTGATGAACAGTGTTTCTTCCCCTCACCTGCCCTAGTGGGCCCGCCAGTGCCTGGGGCACCTTAATGAGCTCTCTCTCTGGCGCAAGCCCCAGGCACAGAGCCCCTGACGGGCGATTAAAACTCAGGCAGTGTCGCCAAGCCCGACGCCGGGCTTCTGCAGCTCCGCACCCCCTTGCCGTGCGCCCTTCCCGCCCGCACACAGGGACCTGGTGTTGCGCGCTTTGAACACCACCGGCAGTTCCTAATTCGTCAGGAAATCCAGGAGGCCTAGAGAACAGAGGAATTACTCAAAGCCCCGTCTCTCAGGAGTCATCAGCAGTCACCTTTTGGGTGAGCCTCCATCGCCTCTCTGCCATCCACGCGCCAGCACACGACGCTCGCCTCCTCTGGGGCGCTCTGTAAACGGCTTTTCAGGGCACCCCCTCTCCCACACAGGTTTGCCAGCCGATGAACACGGGCCAACCTTCCGCGCCCCCTCTGGTCCCTTGCGCGAGCTTTCCCTGCTCCATTGGGATTTCGGCAGCCCGGTCGGCCCCGCCAGCGCGGCCGGCGTCCGTCCGCAGACGTCAAGAACGGAAGGAAAGCCTCGGCCCAGGGCGGGCTGCGCCCCCCCGGCCGCCGCCCCCCCCCCCCCCCCCCCCCCCCCCCCAGCCCCAGAGGCCGCCCTGCGCTGCTCAGCCGCCACCTTCCCGCTGAGGCCTTGCGAAGAGCAGCTGCTCGGGAAATCACACCGAAAGAAGGCGGCGACAGAACTCTCTCTTGGCTCCTCGACTGGCTTGTCTCATTCCTCTACGGAAGGCTTGGTTTGTCTTGAATGATGTAGCGCCCAGAGCCTCTGGCAAGGCCGTGGCTGAGAGGACGCCAGGCTTCAAACAAGTCATCAAGGGCGCCTAGGATCCTTGGCACAAAGGACACTGTAGAAAAGCCCAGTGCGGCCGTGGAGCCATCAGACTCTTGCCGAATGAGACTCGTGGCTTCGCAGGCAACAGGGGCGGTGCCTCATTCAGAGGGAGGGTGTCCAGTGGGTGTGCCTGCCACTGGCGTCCCCACTGGGATGTTCATCCCGATGGGAACCTGCCCCACTCCTCGGGGGCTTATCCTAAAACAACAATCAATGCTTCACCTTTCGAGTTTTGTTTTTCCTCTAGTTGGAGGCATTAAATAGAGGACATGTTTTCTCAACTTCTCAACTGGGCACTATTGACATTTGGGCTGGATAATACTCTGTCTTAAAGGGCTATCGTGTGCATTGTAGATTATTTATTTGTTTGTTTATTTGAAAGAGAGAGAGCACACAAGCATGAGTAGGGGGAGGGGCAGAGGGAGAGAACCTTCAAGCGGACCCCCTGCCGAGTGGGGAGCCCCACGGGATCCATGAGATCAGGACCTGAGCTGAAACCAGGAGTCGGGTGCTCAACCCACAGCCACACAGGCACCCCTGCATTATAGAATATTTAGAAGCATCCCTGGTCTCTACCCACTAGAAGCTGGTAGCATCCCCCCTCGGTTGTAACAACCAGAAATATCTCTGGATATTGCCAGATATTCCTGGGGAGGGAGGCAAATCACCCCTGAGTGAAAACCACTGGCATAGAGGTTAAAAGGGTAAGCATTGCAGCCAGACCAGTCTGGATTGAAGTCCCGCTGATGTGGGAAACAAGGGCAGAAGGAAATGTAGGTAAAATTAGATGTCCTTAAAACTTGCAGCCCATTGACAAATACTTGAAGCATGCAGACTATAAAGTTCCTCCAGGAAACTCCCAAATGTCTTAATGTTAATGCTCCCCTAGAAGGAAAAATAACTTTATTTTTTATTATTTTTTTAGATTTTATTTATTTATTTGAGATAGAATATGAGCAGGGGGAGGGCAGAGGGAGAAGGAGAGGTAGAAACAGACTCCCCACTGAGCAGGGAACGCTCCGTGGGGTTAATCAGTTGCCCTTCACAATCCCAAGGCAGCAGCTCTTTCTGCCCACGGGTCCTGTCCCTGTGTTTTAATAAAACCACCATTTTGCACCAAGGATGTCTCAAGAATTCTATTTTGGCCATTGGCTCCAGACCCTAACCCCAACACCACTCCAAACCACACCACTGGCACTGACCCTACATTACTGTGTCACCTTAGGAAAGTTATTTTTAGTAGTTTTGCTCCTCAGTTGTCTCATCTTTACAATGGGAAAATAACAGTACCTATCACAGGCAGGTTAGTGAGAGGATTAAATAACACAAGGGAAATAAATTAAATAGCAAAAGGCTCAGTGAATGATCTGATTTTGTTTTTCACAATAATTCTTTGAGGTAGATAATATCGGGGTGCCTGGGTGGCTCAGTCGGTTGAGTGTCTGAGTCTTGATTTTGGCTCAGGTCATGATCTCAGGGTCGTGGGATCAAACCTGGCATTGGGCTCCCACTCAGCAGGGAGTCTGTCTCCCTCTGTCTCTGTCCCTCCCCCCACTCTCACGCATGTGCACTCTCTAAAAAATAAATGGATATATCTTTTTTAAAAATGAAGTAGATAATAACAATAAACTCATTTTTCTGGACTGAAAATTGTGCTGGAGGGATGTTGGGCAACTTCCTTGATTAGGAAGTGGTTTGTGTCATTAATTCCTAGGGCAAGGGAACTTTCCAACCATTCCCAGAACAGGTTATGGTATGCTGAGGTACCAGCTCCCTCAAACCAGCGGCAGCAAGCAGGGTTTGGGGTGCCCAAACTCATGGACTTCTTGTCTTGGTTTATAGCCCAGTGTGGTTCATAGATGTCATCACTTTTCTCTATGACCGGGTTGTACAAGAAAGCCTTTTTGTAACTCCAAGCCATCATGCAAATGAAAGCCATTATTATTATACAGAACTTATCCCTCAGAGGATGCAAATGCCCAAGGGAGAGGTTTATTTACTTTGTAAGAGTTGGACCTCATTAGCCTTTAAAATCCCTTTCCCGGGGTGCCTGGGTGGCTCAGTCGTTAAGCGTCTGCCTTCGGCTCAGGTCATGATCCCAGGGTCCTGGGATTGAGCCCTGCATCGGGCTCCCTGCTCCGCGGGAAGCCTGCTTCTCCCTCTGTCTCCCCTTGCTTGTGTTCCCTCTCTCACTTTGTCTCTCTCTGTCAAATAAATAAAATCTTAAAAAAAAAAAATAATTAAAAAAAATAAAATCCGTTTCCCTTGGGGCACCTGGGTGGCTCAGTTGTTGAGCATCTGCCTTTGGCTCAGGTCATGATCCCAGGGTCCTGGGATCGAGCCCCGCATTGGGCTCCCTGCTCAGTGGGGAGCCTGCTTCTCCCTCTCCCACTCCCCCTGCTTGTGTTCCCTCTCTCACTGTCTCTCTCTCTCTGTCAAATAAATAAATAAAATCTGTAAAAAAATAAAATAAAATAAAATCCCTTTCCCTACTTAAGATTTTGTGGAGCCAACATCTTATGAATGAAGATGCTGAGAACTAGTGCTCATGATGAGAGAAGGAAGACAGACAGTAAGTAGCTCGAGCTGGACACCTGGGGAGGGAATAGGACCCCCCCAAGACAAGCAAGTGATCAGGCAGATTACATCACAAGATGGTCCCCCTAGAGGCTGCTTCATCCCTGAGGATGCCCCTCTTCTGCTCCATCCTGAACTTCCAGAACCAAGGTTCAACCATGGGTGAATAGAAGGATGAATAGATAGGTAATAAGCAAGTATAGCAACGTGTAGAGGATAGAATCTAGGTGGTGGGTGTGTGGGTGTTCACTGCAACATTATGTCACTTTGCTGTATGTTTTGAAATCTTTCATCAGATAAAATATTTAATCCCTGGAAGAATGAAAGAAAAACTCTCCTCAGGCCAGAGACCCCAGCTGCAGTTGTGGACAGACCTCAAGTCCTCTTCTCACTCTTGCCCATTGGAAGCCTCAGCTGGGCTGATGCTGCTGAGCTGTGGCCACCCCCGCCTCAGCAGCATGTCATGCCCTGGGGAATGGGGGTGGCCTGGAGAGAAGCAAGACTCACTGAGTCACACTCCTGGAGGCTGCAACTTGATTTCTGGGCTACCTAATTTCTCCTTCCCCAACTGTCTTTCATGAGAGTGGAAGTCCTCTGGAAGAAGCAGCCATCACAAGCATGGTCCCCAGCTTTGGGCCTCTTTCTTCACCTCCTGCTTCAGTGGTGACCTCACTGGGCTCCAGACCCTTCGAGGCCCCACCCTGGCTTCTGATGCTGACAGTTACCTAAATACCAGAATAGTCTATTACAGTTCCTGCATTTACAGTTTTACCAGGAGCCTAGGAGAATATATTTTTCCTTCTGAATTTCAAACTTGAAAAGATGTTTAAAAAAAATTTTAGGGGCATCTGGGTGACTCAGTCAAATGGTTAAGCATCTGACTCTTGATTTCAACTCAGGTCATGATCTCAGGGTTGTTGAGATCGAACCCTGTATTGGGCTCCATGCTGGGTGTAGAGCCTGCTTAAGATTCTCCCCCTCTCCCTCTCCCTCTGCCCCTCCCCACATAAAAATTTCAAAGTCTTTCTTAAGAGCAAAAAATTTCCTACAGATCCTTCACTCTAACCTGTTATTTCCTGTCAGAACTAGTTTTTGTTTGAGATGATAGTTTTTGGATCGGCACAGGTTTGAATCTCAGCTCTGCCACTTTCTGGCTCTATG
This sequence comes from Mirounga leonina, assembly GCF_011800145.1. Lineage (NCBI taxonomy): Eukaryota > Metazoa > Chordata > Mammalia > Carnivora > Phocidae > Mirounga > Mirounga leonina. The sequence continues at coordinate 42,277,966 of NW_023270447.1, forward strand.
AACATGGGCCAATTCCACAACCTTTCCAAGCCTCATTTCTTTACATATACAGTGACAATTCCTGCTTCATGTTGTTTGGAACTGAGAAAATATGTTTAAAGGTCTTTGTGTGATGCTCGGCATAAAGTATGTTCTCAATTAATGGTAGCTATTAATATCATTATCATTATTATATTTCTCTCTTAGCTTTTGTTTACAGATACCTAAATTTTTATGTAGGTGAAGGAATAGTTGACTTACATATAAAATTTTTGACTAAATTTTTGACACAAGAAGGCCCTGACTATCCAGCTGCCAAGTACTAGGGTGACATTTTCAGTCTCTTAGGAATTTATTTATATTCATCAAACTCATGGAAGGCTGAAATACAAATCCAAGCATCAATTTTTTGACTGAGAGATATATAACTGTCTCAATTGTTTAAAAAAAAAAAATAGGAGAAGATGTATCCCAAGAATCTAAGGTCTCTTCCGATGAACAAGAGGGCTTACCTGATTTATACAAGGATGGATTAGTTTAATGCAAGACTGGACAGTTGACTTGCAATTTAAGAAAATACATTCTCTTTCCTACAACGAACATACTAGAGGTTAAATGAACAATAAGATATTTATAAGCTTTAGTGGTCATCCCTTGTTTTACAGTTGGAGGTTATATTCCTCCATGAGATTAAACAGGAAATCTGAATTGTGTAGTCCCGGAAGAATTTTTCAAAACCTTGAATATCAAGAGCACAGAGATGTAAATGTTTTCCAGCTTCCTTTTCTTTTTTTTTTTTTTAAGATTTTATTTATTTATTTGACAGAGAGAGACACAGCAAGAGAGGGAACATAAGCAGGGGGAGTGGGAGAGGGAGAAGCAGGCTTCCCGCCAAGCAGGGAGCCCGATGCGGGGCTCGATCCCAGGACCCTGGGATCATGACCTGAGCCGAAGGTAGACGCTTACCGATTGAGCCACCCAGGTGCCTCACCAGCTTCCTTTTCTTATCTCATGAGGAAAGAAATGACTAGCCTAGTGCTCTGAGTTGTCAAAGAACTTATGTCAACGAGATTATTTCCTCTCAGGCCTTGGGATTAAATATACCCCTATGCCTTATGGTCTATATTTCCATTAATTTTAATGAAAGCCAAAATAAAGATTGTAAGTTTGTGATTTGTTTCCACACTCTGAACAACAGCAAAGGCATATCAGTATGGTATTAGCCACTGGAAAGAGAACACTGAGGAGTATGGGTCAGATTGCTCCCATGGGCATGATGAGGTGCTTTCTCTCTGTAGAGAGACCATTTAGGAATTCAAACATAATCTAAATTTCCCCAGTAAGAAACCACAAAGAAATAGTAAATAAATAGGACTGGAGAAAGATATAAATTTCTTCAGGTAAAAAAAAAAAAATGAATGCGATAAAAAGGGAAAAGGCAAACTAGGAAAAGTATTTTCAAAATATGTGGCAGAAAAATGATTAAGATCCTAACTCTATGCAATGAACATCTGCACTCATAATTTTGGTTGTCTGTCAGTTTGAACAACTTTTTTTTTTTTTTACAGTTGGGGAAATCCCTGTTATGAGTTCAGCCTCCACAGTTTTGAGTCAAAACCAAAATTCCCAGGTTCCCAGCTAGACAAAAGGAGACTGATTTTGAAAAGAGCAAAGAAAGGAATTAGGCTTTCACAGACTTCCACTTCATTGGCACTAGGTCAAATTCCTAATACAGATGGGACAGTGATGAAGATGTGCTGATTTTATGGTCTTATTCTTAGAGGGAAAGCTTATCTGCTTTTTAAGGGTATGGCTTAGTTAATTCCCAGTACTTCCTATATTATTAACACACATTATTACTATTTTATTTAAATACGTTTTAATGATGAGATGTCATAAACCTTGGTCAGTTGTTGGGGAAACCACTTGAAACAAGATGGGGGTAGCAGACTTCTGAAGATGGCCTTAACAATAGCTCCCATCCCACATGCTATTTTACCAAGTAACCTTGCCATGTCCCCCATCAAGAGGTAGAGGCTAATTTCTCTCACTTTGAATCTGAAGCTGTTCTTGGAGTCACTGATAACCAACGAATGCAGCAGAAGTGCTACTGTGTGATTTCTGAGGCTGAGTTAGAAAATGTGCTGTATCTTCCACCTGGCTTTCTTGGGTCTTTCTAGGGGCAGCCAGCCATCCCAATCACCTCAGGATCTCTATGTTGGGATGCCACATGTGGATACCCAGTTGACAGTCATAGACACACCAAATCTTCCAGCCATCTCCACAAGACACAGATATGTTAATGAAACAGTTTCAGACTCTCCACATTAGCCCATCTGCCAGCCAAGTACCACAATTGAAGGACAGAACAGTCACCTGACTAAACCCTACTGAAATTCTTTGCCCACAGAATTCACGACATATAGCAAAATGCTTAACGTTTTCATCCTCTAAGTTTTGAAATAGGTTTTCCACACCAATAGTAACTTGGACAAGGAGCTTTGGGGAAAGATTACAATTTAACAAAATATTCAACTAGGGTCTTCTATGTGTGAGGCACTGTACGAGGTTCTGGGGATTATAACAAAGAGTCAGAGAGATCCCTATTCTCAATTTATAGATCACTTAGTAGAAGCTGACTTGCAAATATATCTTAGTACCATCACATGTTTCAGGGGCTGTAACAGATGTATGAAATAATGTTGGGTGGCATAAAGTAGGGATAGAAAATGATTATGTCACTCATGATTCTAGAGATTTTGCTACCTATTTTTTCTTCTAGCCCTTTGCTTCTGACATGGAAATGTTGACTAGAAGTTGGAATAGCAGACATCCTTGTCTCATGCTAATCTCAGGGTAAAATGTAAATATTGTAGGAGGTGATTTTGGGGTGTTTTGTTTCTTGTTTTTGGGGGGTTCTTTTTGGTAAAAACTGTATGAGATTAGGGAAATTCTTTTATATTTATCAATATATATTTAATCTTGAATGGATGTAGAATTGTCAAATGCTTTTTTCTTTATGAACTTATGATTTTTCTCCTTTATTCTGTAAATGTAATTAATTTTACTGATTGATTTTCACTATTAAATCACCTTTACCATGCTGGAATAAATCCAACTTGATAATGATATATTATCCTTTCAATATATTGCTAGATTTAATTTTCTAATACTGTAGGATATTTTACATTAAGTTCATGAGAGTGATTAGCCTGAACTTTCCTGTCTTACATTCTTCTTGTCAGTTTTTCACCTCAAGACTATGCTACCATCTTTTTAAAAAATATATATGGGTGAGTTTGTGCAAGACTGGTATAATTCCTTCCTTAAAAGTTTGGAGAATTCACCAGTGAAATCATGTGGGCTTGGAGATTTCCTTATGGGAAGGCTTGTAACTAGAAAATTAATTCCTTTAAAAATTTGTTTTTCTATTATGTCAAAACACAATAGGCGTTTCTGGGTGGCTAATTGGTTCAGCAACTGCCTTCAGCTCAGGTCATGATCCCAGGGTCCTGGGTTTGAGCCCCACATCGGGCTCCTTTCTCAGCAGGAAGCCTGCTTCTCCCTCTCCCTCTACTTGCTACTCTGCCTTCTTGTGTTCTCTCTCTGTCAAATAAATAAATAATTAATCTTAAAAAAAAATGCACAATAGTTGTTTCCTGTTAGAAAATTATTTTTTTGTTGTTAGGAATAGGACAATTCAGATTTTTTATTTTCTCTTTTGTCAGTTCGCTAAGTTAGATTTTTCAAAGATTGACCATTTTATTTAAAGTTTCAAATTTGTTGGCATCAATTTACTTACAATATCTTATAATCTTTTTCATGTCTGTTGGATCTGTAATGATCCCCTTTTCATTTCAGATTTTGGTGATTTGTCTGCTTCTTTTCTTGATTATATTGCTAAAGGTTTTCAAAGAGCCAACTCTTGATTTTCTCTATTTTGCATTTGTTTTCTATGTCATTTGTTTATTCTCTTATAACATTATTGTCTTCTATTTTCCTTAGGTTTATATTGTTGTCTTTTTATATTCTTGAAATTGGCACTCTAGATCATTCTTTCCAGCTTTTATTTCTAAATATGCATTTAAGGCTCTAATAATATCTCAACTACAGCTGCATCCAACAGGTTTTAATATGTTACATTTTCATTATCACTCAGTTCAAAATATATTCTGATTTTGAGTTTATTCCTTGCCTCAGGGCTTACTTAGAAATATATTGCTTAATTTCCCAACATTTGGATAATTCAAATGTTTCTAGTTTAATTCTACTGTGTTTAGAATATTTTCTACCTTAATTCTACTGTGGTCAAAAGACATTATAATGACTAAATCACATTCTTTGGAATCCACTGGAATTTATTTTATGGCCCTGCATATGGTTAATTTTGGTAATGTTTCATGTGCATTTGAAAATAATGTATATATTGTCCTTGCTGCAGTGTTTCATATATGTCAGTTAGGTCAAGTTGTTTTACTGTGTTATTCAGATTTTCTATGTCTTTATTGATTTTTGTTTCCGTATGCTGTTTTGTCAGTTCCTGAGAGTGGTATTTTAAAACAATACCCCCACACAAATACACACCTACCCACCCTATGATTATAGGTTTGCCTATTTCTTGTAGACCTGCCAATTTTTGCTTCTTAAGTTTTGAAAGTATGCTAACAATGCATGCAAATTTAGAATTGCTATATCATCCTGGAAGATTGACTTTATCCTTATGAAATATCTTCCTTTTCTGTGGTAAGTCTTCTTGACTAAAAGTCTATATGTCTTCTGGTATTAGTATGATGAAAGCAGCTTTCTTTCCGTTCTCATCTGCATGCATTCTTTTTAATGGAACACATTTTAAAAATGAAATTCTCCATATTGTCATCAGTTTCTTGGATCATAATAATTAGCAATTTAAAACTCTGTGCCTAATAACAATAATGTTTACATTGCCCAAAAGTCTGTTTTTATCCTCTGCTTTGTTTTATTTCTTGGTGTGCCTGTTAATTGTGAATGCTAGAAACTATCTAAGAAAAACTGTGAGGCCCTGGATGATGTTATATTTCTCCAGAGAATATTTGTCCTATCTTCTTTTAGGCATCTAGGCTGGAGGCAAACTGTCTTAACCTAATCAGGGATTGGGCTCACTTGAAGTTGGGGTACAGCCTTTGTAAGGCTTAGTTGCAGAATTTGCATGATTTGCTCTCTGCTTGATTTGCCCCAGGCTCTAAGGTAGAATCTCGACCAAGAGACCGGAGTACTTACCAGGGCACCTGCCCTTGGCAGATCCTAAATTCTAATTTTAACTCCTTAGCATCACAAAACTTTCCAAATTTGTTCTTGGATTTCCAGCTATATTCTCCTCATTTTTTTAGTCTCTCATGTCATCTGGCCTATGAAACAACAAATTCCTTGTAAAACAGGAGTAGAGCATTGGTCTCAGTTCTTTGCATCTCTTTTCTTTTTGGAGTTTGGCCCCTCGATTCATGGCAGCCATAACACATCCAAACCCAACTTTTGCCTTCCCAGTCTCATGAGGTTGATAAAAGCTCTCTTGTCTTCTCTCTAACATCAGCTGTCTCCCACCCATCTTCTCAGCCTCTCATCTCACTACTTAATATTTGATAAACACTCCAGAGGAGAAAGTCATAATCCATTTGTCAGACTCAAATCAGTAACATTTCTTTCTCTCTAAAATCTTGATCCCTCACATCCTGGTTGCCTCTGTATCTCTGTGGCTTCATGCAGATTTTTGTTGCCTGTTTTGTTGTTGTGTTTTATCTGCTTTTCTACTTCCTTTGTTGTTCTACTGCAAGTTACTCCAGCATAGCCACTGTTAATTATTTACTTTTAAATATAAAATAATCTCATGTACAGAACTCATACATTTTCTCATAAGGTCCTATATTAGTTATGTTTTATAATAAAATCTGTTATACATGTAAAACTCATAGACTCTAAGGTTACTACAATGAACTTCGATGTAACCATAGAGGCTCAAAGAACTAGGCTTATAAATGGAAACCATAATGGGAAATCTACTGATAGTTCCAAAAATGGCTCTATGGTTTTATCATAAATCTTTTAAAAAGTCCCTAAGAATTAAATTTTTACCCATGTAAATTAAACTTTCCACTTTACAGAGCAATAAGTAAAGAAAATTACCTCTGTGCCCGAGACATGTGTGCCTGACACATACGTTATAAATATGAGAATATTTATAAAATAAATAAAAGAAAACGGGTTGAAGCTGACAAGGTTGTAAAGGGGATTCTTTTACTGAAAAAACATAATGCTTGATTTCTACCAAAATAAAACAAGAAATTGATAAAGACTGTGAAGATGATGGTTCTTTTGAGGGAAGAGACAGCTACTTTGATCTTTCATGCAGTGAATAATTTTATAGAAAGATGGTCATAGTATTCAAGAGGTCAAACAACTGAAATATTTTCTCTCTACTTTCATGAGAAAAAAGAAAACCAGGAAGATAGCAGCCAGATGGTAAGGAAATCGGGTTTAACAAGTTTCAGGTTAACACTTAAATAGCTTAGGATATAGGTTCAACTGTTCTGACAGACTTAAAATAACATGTTTTTAATTATATAGATCAGGCATCCTTAAACTATGGCCTTGGGGTCAAATCTGGCCCACTGCCTATTCTTGTAAATAAAGTTTTATTGGAACATCAATATACCCATTCATTTATGAATTGTCTGTAGCTGCTTTTGAGCTACAAGAGAAGAGTTAGTAGTTGTAGCATGTATCATATGGCCTGCAAAGTCTAAAATATTTACCATCTGATCCTTTTTTTTTTAAAGATTTTTTTTTAATTTAAGTAATCTCAAAACCCAGCATGGGGCTGAAACTCACGACCCAGAGATCCAGAGTCACACACTCTTCCAACTGAGCCAGGCAGGCTCCTCTACCATTTGATCCTTTACAGGAAAAAAAAAAAAAACAACTTGCCAACCCCTGCTATCACAATTTCTCTTTTGTGTAAATATATGAGCAGTTATGATGGCTCTGCTCTGTGAGGTCTTCAGGAGCTCAGGAGCTTTCCGTCTTATCCCTTGACCTTCCCTAGATGTTGTTCCTGTCTGCATACTACAATATGACTCACCATTAGGTCTGTATTACAGCCACTGCGAAGGAATCATGTAAATTCCAGTCAACCTACATCTATAGCACAATAAGTGAATTATTATGTAATGGTCCTCTATTTCCAAGAAAGAGTTAAGCTATGTTCAGAATATCCTGGTTTTTTTTTTTAAGGTAGCAAAACAACATATTTTAGAAACATATTTCCATTTTAAATTCTCAACACCTGAAGTGAAAACTTTAGTTATCTTGTGTACCTCTGCTCCCAAACATGACGGTTAAATGATGGATATAAAAGCCGTATGATGTAGTGGAAAAAGGATGTGCTTTAGAGTCAGATCAGGTTTAATCTCAACTTTCCCTCAATGACTTGGGCAAATTCTTTAACCCTACTGAGCCTCAGTTTCTTCATCTGTAAAAATGGGTTGCTGAGCAAGTAGTTGTGAAGAGTAAATTAGATATGTATGCTGTGCTGACAGCTAGTAGGTACTCTGTAGCTGTTGATTTTTCCCTTTTTGTGGGTTTTCCAGTTATGTCAATAGGAACTTGAAACACGGAAATATTAACTTCACTGTTTCCCTCCCATAGCAATGTACCGGGCCCTACACACATTATTTCTTGTACCAACTTTGTGTAGTTAAGTCCCATTTATGTATCAATCATTTGTGAAGAGCCTAACTAGGAAGCACATCTTTGTGCAGAAGCCAATGACCATTCTTTGGTAGTGGGGGCATGTGGATTGAAGAGCATCTTTGTCTACTCTGCTTCTGAAACCAGTAATTGATGCCTTAAACTACAGTATGTAATTTAGTGCGAAAGACTTCTTTTGTGTTAACAAGAAGTTCCTCAATAATTCATTTCCTAGACCTCTCCCTATAAATCGTGATAAACTAATGTGGTTTTAATGAGGCTGTAATATGCTTTTCCAAGGGAATTCTGCTGTAACAATTAGTGTACCATGATTTTAAGGCATAATTGCCTCAAGAATGGATGCAGCTCAATACCAAAGGAGATGACACTTTCAATGCCAGCGATGGGCAGGTCCCCAAAATACTTTCCACACAGTTGTGGAAGATGGAGATTAAATGATAAGCGCTTAGCACAAAACTCAGAGTCTGGCCTGTGAAATGAAAATGTTCTTCCACTCCCTGAAAACTAGTGTCCACTAAGGAAGAAATAAAACAAAGAAAAGAGACACATTGAGGCTTCCAGCACTCATTGCCTTAAACGCGGTAACTAACCCATTCCGGGTGCTTGATAATACTCCTCCGAGCTTTGAATTCCTTTGTTCATTTTAATGGGATTACTTTTGTTTTGATTTTCTTTGTCCTTTAATATTTTGCTTAATCGTGGGAGTTGGCTCGTGTGTTTTTTGAAAGGAAGGAGGGAGAGAACTACTTCTAAACAGAAAGCCGAACAAATAAATGCATAAAACTTATTTATGTGTCGTATATCCTGCTACTTAAATTTCTCCTTCCATACGCTAGGTGTTTCTCCAGTATACACATTACAACATTTATCCACAAGGAAGGTAAGTGACCACCAACATTGATTCGATTCAATAAACATTATTTACGCACCTCCACATGTGCTTAATACAAACACAATGCAACATATTACGAGGACATAAAGATGAATAAATGCTCCTAGGATCCCATAGCATAACAGAGAACACAAAGGCAAACACACATAGTGCTGATCTATGGGACTGTATGAGAACTGCTATTATAGAGTACTATGTATTGAGGAAATACAATAACTTTAATATGAATTGTACTTTTATAATTTACAAAAGGCTTTCATGTACATTACTATTCATTTGGATCCCACAAAAATTCCATTAAGTATATGAAGATTATTATCCCAGTTTTAAAGATGAAGAAATTGTGGTTCAGAGTTGTTGACTAGCCCAAGTTCATATGGCAATTAGGAAAAGGAGTCAGGCTCTAAGTTCTTTGCTTGATTGGCAGTATTATTCTGCTTTTCGTATATAATATGAGCAGGCAAGACATTAGTGTGTTCTCTTTAAATAACGTTAAGTCCAGTAACTGTCAGGAAAGGCTGATCTGCCCATGTCATATCCAAATCCTTCACTGGCTTCCCAAGCCCTGGATAAAGTCCAAGCTTCGGGGCCTTGTATAGAAAGCCGCTCATCATGGTGGCTCTTGCTGGAGTTTTCGGCCTCATTTCTTGTCATTTTTGGCCTTGAAGGCCAGCAACACCGTGGCAGTGGCATCTGTCGTTAGTTCCACATGCAGTCAAGTGGTTTCTCGTCTCTGCTCAACTGGACCCCTCTACCTAGAATAGACTTTCTCCCCTATTTAACCTGACAACCTCCTATCACCTTGAAGACGGCTATTCTACTTCCCATTGGAAGTTTTCCAAACTCTATCAAGGTCAGTTAGGTTTTCATTCTCTGTGTTCCTCCAATATCCTTAGTTGCATTTTCCTCACTTTATTATCATTATGTCCATGAGCCTTTCTCCTCTATTGAAGTGCGAGCCCAGTGAGTATGGGAACTAGGTCTTCTTCCCTGGTGCCTGATACATAGGAAGTGCTCAATAAATGAGGGTTGTATGAATGACTGAATTTGTTTAACACATAAGTGCCCCTTCAATGAGGCTCAGCACAAACCATCAAGGGCTACAGTGGCAAGCTACTGGAGGTACCTTTTCTCACATTCTATAGGACGCCACTTGTGGATGAATGGAGAAGCTGATCCCTGGTCAGCACTGGGCTGTCAACAGTGCTTCTTCGTCTAGACTAGAGGTTATACTAAAGGTAAAATACAGTAAAATTTTCCTAGTACAGGGGAGACAACTAAGTAAAGACAGCTTAAAATGTTGAAATAAGTAAATTATACTTTTATTAAAAGAGAGCAGTAATACTATAAAGTTTGACTCAAAGATGCTTTATTTCTAGAAGCAGATCATTCGAGGCAGATGGAAGGCAAAGGATTGTCTGGGCCAGCACTGATGTGTAATCATCACACACATACAAAGCTGAACTTCACTACGAATGCAAATGAGGGTAAGACAGCAATCCCACTCCCATATCTCTCACTCCAGTCACTCTTCCACTCTTCTAGATGGCCAATTAGCGCTTTCTTTTCCTTTTATTGTTTCCTGCTTCATTGAGAAAAGGCGTGTTGTACTAGCACCTGGAACCCTGACCCTCCCGATGGGGGGATGCAGAGCCACCCATCCCAGCTAACTCATCTCCAGGCAACCCAAAGAGGTCATCTGGCAGACCATCTGGTCTCTTCACAAACTTACCATGACCAAAACTAAACTCATGACTTCTCCCCTAACCCCAAACCTGCTCCCCCCACAATTACCCCTATTTCAGTAAATAGCAATTCTTTTTTTTTTTTTTAGAGTTGCTCAGACTGAAAAATTTGTGGGCATTCTTGATTTCCCTAGTTTTCTCAGACCCTACATCCAAACCATCAGCAAATCCTATAAACTCTATATTCAGAGTTACTGGTCAGTTGGCCCCTCCTTCCCTGTTTTCTCCCCCACCTCCCCTGCCCACCCCACCCCCCCCGCTCTCTGCCACCCCGTGCTTCCCTCAGAGCTCTGTACTAGTCTCCCAAACTCATCTCACAGCTCCCCCTTTGCCTCGCCAGTCTAGTCACCACCTAGCAGCTGGGGGATCCTTTAAAACACCTCCGAGGGTTTTCATTTCATTCCGAGTTAAAACCAAAGACTTCACAGGGGTTCTTACATGACTGGTTCCCCACTGCCTCCTGCCACACCCCACCTCTCATGTTGTGCTCCAGCCACATGGGCCTGCTCTCTGTTCTCAAACACACCAAGTAGGCTCCTGTCCTATGGCCTTTGGTAGCATTTGTTCTGCTCTGAGCCAGGGAGGCTCTTCCCTTAGACAGATGCTTGGTTCCTTCCCATATTTCAATCAGGTTTCTGCTCAAGTGCCTCTGATGAGAGGGGCCTTCCCTGTGCACAGTCTACTAAATACTAACCCTCCCGGGGCACCTGGGTGGCAAGAGTTGGTTAAGCATCTGCCTTTGGCTCTGGTCGTGATCCCAGGGTCCTGGGATCAAGTCCCGCATCAGGCTCCTTGCTCAGCAGTAGCCTGCTTCTCCCTCTGCCTGCAGCTCCCTCTGCTTGTGCTCTCTCTCTGACAAATAAATAAAACTGAATTTGTTTAACACATAAGTGCCCCTTCAATGAGGCTCAGCATTTAAAAAAAAAAAAAGGATTTAAATTCTAACCCTCTCTCCTACACTTGCTATCACCCTTACCCAGCTGTATTATTTTCCACACTTATTACCACCTGACTTATTGTATACATAGTATATGTTTGTTCGTCCATTTATTACCTCTTTCACCTCTAAAACAAAGTTTATTGTTGTGTGGACAGAGACTTCATGTCTTACACTGAAGTATCTCCAGGAACTAGAGACCTGGAGGCACATGGTAGGCTCTTAGTACATTATGTGTTGATCGAATGAATGAACGGATGAATGAATCACATTGGAAAAATTGAAAGGATTAGTAATATTTAGCGGTGGTGGGGATATGGAACAATAGCGTCATATTCTGTTTGTGGGGCGGGGGGGAGATAAATTGAGACAATCATTTTCAAATGCCTATTTGAATCAAAATTAAAAAAAAATAGATATCCTTTTGCTCCAGCAATTCAATTTCTAGGAATTTCTCCCATAAGAGTACTAGTTCACAAAGATACATGGCCTAAGAAGTATTTTTTTAATAAGTCAAAACAACCTTAATGACCATTGATAGGGAATTTGTTAAACAGGTTTTGGTGCCTTGGAAAACAGCTTTGAAAACAAACAAGAAAGACCCAAATGGGAGGTACTGTTGAGGGGGCAGGGGAGGGGGGAAGTAGGTAACAGGTTTGTATGAATAGAATGCGCCAGCTTACTTCTTCAAAGAGGCACGGTGTAGATTTACACATACACAAACTTTTGTGCACTAGCGGGTTCCCCGGCAGGGTGTCATCAAAGAGGAGCTGCGATTATCTGAGGGGGAGTGGGAAGGGGACTTTGCTTATTTATGTAGTTCAGAGCTATTTTCTTTAAAAAATTATTTTTAAATGCCACATTTCTCAGAAAGCCTAAAAGTGCAATGAAGATAGATATGACAACTTGTTTGAATTTTGGCTCTGCAATTTACTAGCTATGTGACCTTCAGCAATCAATTTAATCTTTTCAGAAATCAAATCCCTTACTTGACAAAGAAGCAGGAGCATAGGACTCCCACCTGGCTGTAGGATGGGGGACCTTCTCGGACACGGAACCACACTAAGGACGGAGTAGCAGATAACGGAATAGATGGGGTTTGGGGAAGAGGTTAGCATAACACTGTTTCATGTCATTTAATACTGACATTAATGGGCTCCATAAAGCTTTTTCGCCTTTTTACCCAGGATGTGAACCAGACGTCTTTAAGATTGCGGCAGTTAATTTTATCCATCCAGGCTTCCCAATCAATGCTTTTACTTGGAAGATATTTACGTTTAGGATGCTGAAAAGCTTTCCTCGCAGTCAGGTCCGTAGGGCATTCTAATACACTTTCTAGAGTTAAGTGCTGAGACCTTGGACCCTTGATGTGAGAAACAATAAATAATAATGACTGCAGCTCTTGGCAAATCTAATGCTCTGTGCAAAGTCGTAGAAAGAATGCTCAAGCATGCGGAATGAACAAGTGAAACAGAATGTAATGCTCCCAGCTTTTGATCCTAGCAATTAGAAGTGAAAACAGCGGCTACAATTTTGAATGTTGGACTGTCCCCTTCCAAGCATTTTCTCTGTCAGTTGTCACTGCTTGTTAGGGTGCGTTTCCTTTTCTTCTCAGTTTCTGGGCCCCTGTTCCTCCTTCCCACACCCCTCTCGCTGAGCTGAGGCTCTGTTGACCCACACCATACCTTAGTTACTGCTTTCTTTCTTCCCGCCCTCACTGGAGTCCATTTTCCATCTCAACCAGAACATTCAGCTTTCCATAGCACTCTTTCTGACATGTCCATCCTCTGCTTAAATGCTTCCTAATATGTGCTGAATCAAGCCTTTCTTAAAATGGTACTCAAGGACTCCTCGTAATCAGATCCCCTCCTTCCGCCCTAAGAGCAGGAGTAGATCCTGTAGTGTTAAGAGACTTGGGTTCGAGGTCAAGCTGATTAGCTTGTTTGCATTTCTTGGACCTCTGTTAGCTTCAATTTTCTCATTTGTAAACTGGGATTAATAATAATACATAGCTCTCAAAATTGTTGTGGGGATCAAATGAATGAGTGCTGGTGAAAACACCCTGGAAGCAATAAACACTGTACCATGGAAGAACAGCGCAGACCTTGAGTGAACACGTGCGAGAAATGCCAGGTCGTATTCTTACTCGGATCTCACAGCACCTAGAAAGCCTATTGCAGGTTCCACCTTAGCAATAACGTAACGGAGCACACGTGGGCTAAACAGTGCATCCCAGTCACACCGCAGCCCATGGCAGAGCTGGGAGACTAACACAGTCCGTAGGGCCCTGGAGCTCGCGCCTTCCCCACCGTGCAGCCCTGCAGTCACACAGGGTGACGGTCTGATCCCGACAAAGGGGCATCCATTCGGGCTGCCAGGCTCGCTCTCCCTTTTCCGTGTTTCAGAGCACACCATGCTTATCCCTACCTCCTGCCCATACGAACCCTCCTTTCTTCCCTTCTACAGAGCCACATCCTTCACTGCCCAGTTCAACTCCCACCCCTTTCAGCAAATCTCCCTTGCCTGCAGAACCCATTTCTCGTCAGCAAATCTCGCCCAGCCATGTATTTGCGTCCTCCGTGGGCTTCCGCAGGCCAGAAGGATCTAATTGCTGTGTTTTTCAGCATTCAGCGTGATAGAAGTTGCTCGGTGAATACTTCTTGAATAAATACGTATTATCCAATTTACTATTCTTCAAACCCATTTGTATGAATCACTTGGAGCAATTGTTAAAAATACATTTCTCTGCCCTATGCTGGGCCCGCTAAATCGGCAGCTCTGGTGGTGGGTGGAGCCAGGAAATATACAGTTTAACAAGCTCCTCAGGTGATTGTTGTGGACAGGTAAGGCTGGGAAGTACTGGTCTCATTCAATGATTGGTAAGCAGGGTATACCCCTGAATCTCCTAGGAAGCTTTCAAAGCAAGCAAGGCCATTTTTCACCTCCACTTGTCTCAGAGAATCTGATTCATGAAATCTAGGATTTTTTTAGAAAAACTTCTTAGGTGATTCTTATGTTTCCCTTTGCCATCCCTGCCTCAGTTAAGAACCCATTTCTATTGCTTCATGTATAAGCACTGATCGGCAACCCCCCACTTCCCATCCCCCCATCCCAACCACAAAAGAGACTAAAATATTGGTGGTAAACATGGTGTCCTATAACTTTGAATCCAACACAATGCCAAGGGCATAATGGTCTTCAATGGGAAATTATTCAGTTGATTTAAAAGTTCTATTCCATTCCCTATTGCTACCCCATCTTCCACCTAACTAGCTTTTAACTCCACCATGTATCCAAACCTACTTTGTTTGAATTTACTGTGTCTTTTCATTTACCCACTTAAGTATCTTCTTACGCTGGAATCCACGTTAAGTTACTCCAGAACCTGTCCTCATCAGAATCAGCGCATTCTGATTTATTCCGGCCATTGACGTAAGCCCTACATCACTTTTGAAGCACTCCCTGGCTGCCAGTGAACCGCTGCCCTTGCCCTTGGTAATGATATATGCCCACAAGATCAATTCTACTGCAAGTGAATCACGGGTATCCCTGCGATGTGACTGATTGGACCAGCGAGGACTGCTCACCCAGAACACATCTCCCCAACAGACCTGCCCAGGTGCTTAGAATTTCTAATAAGACAACTATACAGTCCCTGACCATCAGAACAATGCAAACATAACAAGAAGGCATAGTAACACCCATAAACACTCACTAGTTTGTCCAGTTAGCTCAGAAGAAGACCACGAGAGTAGAACATGGGTTGAGTCAGCTTTGCTAGATGGG
Source organism: Mirounga leonina (assembly GCF_011800145.1). Lineage (NCBI taxonomy): Eukaryota > Metazoa > Chordata > Mammalia > Carnivora > Phocidae > Mirounga > Mirounga leonina. The sequence goes on from NW_023270447.1 coordinate 42,293,045, forward strand.
AGAGGGGAAGGGCTGATCTGCCTAGCACTTGAGGGCTAAGGGACTCTACTAAGGCTCTGTGAGATCCACGTATTTGTGACAAAGACAGGTGCTGACAAGGGCAAAGATGCTTGATGAAGCTGGGAACTCATCGTGTAATGCTTTGTCTGAGAACACAGGAATGAAATAGGACACTCTGATCACTCGATTCAATTTCTAACCTCACATCCTCCCTCAACACAGTATTAATAGGCTGATACTCATTACTTGTTTGGTGTTCTCATCTTCTTATTTGCCTTCTCTCTCACTCTTCCTGTCTCTAAGATCCTTTAAACATGCTACTTTCCCTCAGGCCTTGATTTTCACTCTTCCAATTCTCCTCAAATGTGAGATGAGTTGGTAAAGAAGAGGAAAACAGGGAGCACCTGGGTGGCTCAGTCACTGAAGCAACCGACTCTTGACTTCAGCTCAGGTCACAATCTCAGGGTCATGGGATCAGGCTCTGCACGGGGCATGGAGTCTGCTTGAGATTCTCTCTCACCCTCTGCCTCTTCCCTGATCTCTCTTGTGTGCACAATCTCCCTCTCTTAAAAAAAAATTAGGAAGGGGCACCTGGGTGGCTCAGTCTATTAAGCATCTGCCTTCGGCTCAGGTCATGATCTCAGGGTCCTGGGATCGGGCCCCGCATCGGGCTCCCTGCTCCGCGGGAAGCCAGCTTCTCCCTCTCCCACTCCCCCTGCTTGTGTTCCCTCTCTTGCTGTGTCTCTCTCTGTCAAATAAATAAATCTTTAAAAAAAAAAAATTAGGAAGACTTTTTTTTTTTTTAAAGAAGGGGAATAAAGACTTCAATGAAGAATGCATTTGGCTGTTTTGTAGTTGATGTGTGTGTGTGAGAGAGAGAGAGAGAGAGAGAGAGAGAGAAACTGACTCATTAATTCTCTATTTTCTTTACAGAGAATTGGGATTTCACTGTATTATGTAATTATATATGAGGTTTGGATTTCTTTCTTTTCTTTCTTGTCTATCCCTCCCTTTTCCTTAAGTTGCTTTGGGTTGCAATAAAGGCCAATCTGCCGTTGTGTATAATTTGCACACAAGCTGCCAAGCTGGCTGCCAGGTTTAGTCCTGATGTGATCAAGAATGGTTGAGTTACAAAGCCACTGAGAAAACCGGTTTTCTACAGGAAATAGAAATTTATTAAAATCAGACCTCCACAAATGCCCTGGCTGTTAGGCTGGCAGCTGGCCAAATCAGCCGGGCTGGGAGGGAAGGAGACCTGTGACGCGCTCTTCCAGCCCTGACTCAGGCCAGGCGGGGGGCACTGCAGGGGCCTGGAGACGCATCTGCCGGGCATACAAAAGAGCCTTCATGTGATTCCACCTAGGACACCAGAATTTTGGTCTTCTCTTTGCTTTAATTTCCAGGCTGTCTAGGGGGCGCCATTTGTGGAATCTGGACATTCAGGGGCTCCAAACTACATTTCAACTGAAATCTGATCTACTTGTAGCTTTTCCCCAGCAGGATAAAAATGTTAAGACCTTTATGGAATCTTGGGTTCTTATCGCAACAGAGTTCCTTAACTTCTGAGCCTTAGTGACCTCATCTCTGCAATGCGAACAATACTCACCCCGTGAATTGTGAACTTAAATGAAATAATGCCCAGTGACTGATAAGGACTGCTATTGTTACCTCCTCCCACCCCAGCACTGGGTGCAGAGGATGACTGGCCCTCTCTAATTACCCACCGTGTTTGGACACTGCTTCAGTGCAGGGCCCATGGGCCTGAGGTGGCACCAGCCTGACTCCCCAGCTTCTCCTCTAACTCTCCAATGCACTAACAATAGCTAACATTTACTGAAGGCTTACTTGGACCAACAATCAGTCCACCCTCTTTTAAAAAAAATTTTTTTTAAGATTTTATTTATTTGCAGGAGGGAGGGGCAGAGGGAGAAGGAGAAGCAGACACCTTGCTGAGTACGGAGCCCAACATAGGGCTCCATCCCAGGACCCTGGGATCATGACCTGAGCCAAAGGCAGATGTTTAACTCACTAACGCACCTACGTAACCCTGAGACACAGAGTTTTAAGGTAGTTTGTTACACAGCAAAAGCTAACTGATACACTATTTGATCCCTTCCTTTTGTGAGCAACTACCACCCCTTATAGATGTTAGGATAGACACAATAGGGACACTATCTCTGTGCAAAAATAGATAACCCTAGTACATAGAAAGATCGTACCTATGACTTCACTTTAGAACAAACTGGACTGACAGATTTTGGTAAAATCATGAGCTGGTGTTTTAAAGTGCAGAGATTCATATTTTTCTTAAAGTTCACATATCTCTTTTTAAATTGGAAGACAAAGTGAATTTGGAAGATTGTATCTGGATCTGAACTTCTGAAGCTTCTTGATGAAATTCAGACTTTTTTTTTCCATTTCCAAATATTTTAGTTTAGTAGTAATTGTGGCATTATTTTTGGCAAAGTGAGATAGGATGTCTGTTAGCTGCTCTGACCAAAACAAGATGGCATGTTCTGGAGGTTTACTTCTTTGTAAGGTAAGTAAATGTTCAGTTTCATGTAGCTATCTCGTGAGTCTGAACATTCTTTAGATATTCTTTGAAAAGTTTCTTTTAACTTTTTCTGGTGAAATTAAGATTGTTAAAGGTAAAAAAGAATTCTTGAGATTTTCTGGTTCTCTGTTTGTACAAATCAGATTTCTTAATATGGGACCATGGCTCTGGACTTCTTTTATCCCTAAGGCAATCAACTGAGGGCCCAAGTCTGGGAGACTTAGATATAAGTCTCAAAATGTTCTCATTTATAGAGTGAAAGCAGTTCTGCAACTCAGAGCTTTTCTGACATGTCAGTCTTGAATGCTGAGTCCTCCCCACCAACTCCCCAGGGACATTGCACTTTACCACTCTTAGCTAATGATCTGAGTTGCTCTTGATCATGGAGTACCTTGTTCTCCCATCAAGGTCTCTTGGATCTAGACCTGCAGTTCATGCTGGATGATGACATTAAGCCATCATTTTCTGGGGCCACCCTGGGTCTGACCAGCCCTGACTGCTGCTGTGTTCTAGGGCACTGTGGTCTAAGCACACCTTCATTTATGGCATGTCAACAGACAGCCTACATCATTGAAGTCTACAAATTCTGAAATACAGAATGGGCCTAATCATCCCATTATTGATTCATTCTAAGCTATCTTATGATTGAAAAGAAATTCCTTCAAGGAGGGCTCTGTATCATGAATTTTTATATCTACTGGTTTCATGGGAAATGTTAAAAGCCTGTGTCCTAGGCCAGCCAGGATATTTGGTAATGCAACCAAGATGTAAATGCCTAGAATTCCTATAGTCTCAATTCCCTGTCTCCCATCTGAGTCAAAGTGACTTGGACATTTTTGCAAGTACAAAAATATAAAAATGTAAAATACAAATGGATATATATATATAATTACCCATTTTCTCCCTTATCAATTATTAAATGCATTTTAAAATGTGGCAAAAGATATTGAAAACTACCTATTGAATCAGCAATGAATTAAAATAATGAATGTATGGATAAATTATTAACAGGACTGACTTTAAATTTCCTAGCAGTTTTGGTTTCTAACACTGAAGACATTGACTCTTTTTGAGGTAGGCGTTTGCTCTGAAACAGAGGAATAGCATCCAGCATCACTCCCCTTTCCTGCTCTCTCCTTCTTCCACACAGAGGCAAAACACAGTGGTTAAGTCTGGAGCTTTAGCAGCTATGTTTTAATTATGAAGCAAAAGGTCTGAAGACAAAAGCCAATGCTCCAAAAATGTCAGAGTAGAAATAGAAGAAAAGCTTGATATTTGATGGCATCATTGCATAACTAGCTGGACCACTGCCAGTAACTTCCCATCTCAGGGCTCCTTGTTTTATGAGAAAAATAAGTCTCTATTTCTTTAATCCTCTAGTAGGTCTTCTGTGAGTCATAGCTGAATGTGGAAAAAAGTTTACTTCTAGTGATCACATGATATGAGAACTCAGAGTTATAACCTGGACATTTTTGAACATTAAAGTAATATCTTATTAATAGCCTTTATTGGTGACATAGATTGGAGTTTATTTTAGACTTACTATAAATTAATTATTACATATACACTTAGCCAGAACAGCATCTTAATTATGTAGTTTGACTTCGAAATGGATAGCAGCTTGTGGATACATCTGCTATATATATGACTTTAGAGAAAACATTTGTCTCTATCAGTAGAGCATCGTTAACATGAGCTAGTTGTTGAGATACATAAAAAGCCTCAGGAGATCAGATTGGATATCGCAATTGCATTGTTGAAACAGAGTTCAACTTGTAAATATAATTGTCCTTGGTCATTCGAGTGGTCACTTTTCATTTCAATTCTAGTCTGGTCTCTAGAACTTAAAAGTGAGATGGAGAGACAGAAAGAGGGTTTGGACATTCAGGCCATGACAAAAAGCAAAAAAGGCTGGAGCTGGTTAGTACAGATAGTAGGAGAGTATGGAACTCTTCAAATTAGCCTTCAGATCTATTAAGGGATACTGTTCAGAAAATGAAAACCAGCTGTTCTCCATCTTTTATGATGAAAACCTCAAATCAAGTAGGCTTATGCTTTTGTATCTGGGAATCAGATTAGCCAAAAAGAACTCCCTCTTGAAAGGTGAATATTGAATATTCCTCCTGGGATTGAATATTTGGGTAAGATTTAGATCTCACTCTCGGGAGACAGTGGCTTAAATTTAATTCTGGGACTCCCAAAACAAAACAAAACAAAAAGATAATTAAATTCTGGTTCTCTTTATACCCTTTGTTAATAAATAAGCAGAGATGCCTAGGACAGGGTCTCCTGCGATCCCCCACCCCACCCAGCAATGCTTGGCATTTACTCTTTAGGGACAACCATGGCCAGTAGGTGAGAAGCCAGAAGGCAAAAGGCTCTCTAGGTGGAGGACTGACCCTGGAGCCTTCTGGCTTTCTGCCAGCCCCCAGAGAAATTCCTCCTTCCCTCAGGTAGGAGGCAAAGCAGCTCTCAGTGGATGCACGATGTCTGGAAGTCATTAAACAAAAACCTGAGCTTTACTGTTCTCTCTTTGTACTCATTCTCATCTACAGGAGGGTGGTGTCTGTGTGGTCCTGCCTGAAGGCAGTGGTGAGGATTGACGGATTTCTTCAGGAGGTTGGTTCTACAATTTTATCAATGTGCATAATGTGTAAGCTCTGGGTCATTTTCCTCTTAGTAAACCTTTCCCAGCACTGAGTAAACAACTTCCTGGGAAGGGAAAACAAAATATTCCTGCTTTTATAAAATGTTCATGTGCCATGCAAGCCTTTAAAAGCATAGTAAGATACCTGGTGCCTGGCTTCTAGGGAAGTCCAGGCACCTCAGTTAGAGTATAGAAAATAGCAGCTAACTGGCGCCATCTGGAGGGAAAGAAGAGTCTAAACAAAAAGGCGAAATTTAAAAACCTAACTCGGGTTCTAATGACAAAATCCAAACATTATAGGAAATTTTCAAAAAATGGAATTTCCTGTTCCTTTTCTCCTGTCTTCTCTGAAAGCACCTGGCTTATCACAAGGAGGCTGGGACTCATGTTCACACAGGACCTCAAATTTAGACTTGACATCTCTCTTCAAATTAGGCTGTGTACTCAGTCATGGGGCTTCATTATAAAATGAGGCCAACCCCCAGTGGCACCACTTGCACCATGTTAATCATATTAGAAATAAATCTTGGAATTATATTGTGTCACAAAGTGTCAACCACTGATAATTTACATCAAAATCACCTGGGTATTTCATAAAACTGCCGATTTATTAGGCTTTCTGAATATGAATTTCTTTCACACTTCATTAGAACAATTACTGGGAGGAAGTAAAATGTGCTTTTATTTTATCAAACATATATATGGCACTTACTATGGGTTAGGCACTGTTCTTTTTTTTTTTTTTAAAGATTTTATTTATTTATTTGACAGAGCAAGAGAGCACAAGCAAGGAGAGCAGTAGAAAGAGAGGGAGAAGCAGGCTCCCCACCACGCAGGGAGCCTGATGCAGGGCTCGATCCCAGGACTCTGGGGTCATGACCTGAGCTGAAGGCAGACGCTTAACCATCTGAGCCACCCAGGTGCCCCTGGGTTAGGCACTGTTCTAAGCACTTTACAAATATTAATGTACTGATGTATTAGGTCTTCTCAACAACTATAGGAACCTAGGTGTCATTATTATCCATCCTTGACTGATTAGGAAACCAAGATGCAGGAAGGTTAAGTAATTTGCCCAAGGTTACAAGGCTAAGTAAGTATATGACAGAGTCAGGCTTTTTTTTTTTTTCCCTTTGTTTAAGGAAAACACTTCTATTTTGGCTTTCATGTATTTTTAGTATATTTTTTCTGTTTACATCCCAAAGTAGAAAATATGAATATAACTATAGCTGGGTAATGAATGCAGTCTGATATGTTAGGAAATGTTCTCATTGCCTTGAATAAAGAGAAATAGCAAATAGTCACAGTAATTAACAGATAGTAAATATTCACTACGTCCTATGCTCTGTTATAAGTAATACATCTTATTTAATTCTTTTGAAAACTCTAGAGATAGGTAAAACTGTAACAAATAGGTTAAAAGCAAAAGAATAGGGGCACCTGGGTGGCTCAGTTGGTTAAGCCTTCGGCTCAGGTCATGATCCTGGGATCCTGGGATTGAGCCCCATGTGGGGCTCCCTGCTCAGTGGGGAGCCTACTTCTCCCTCTCCCTCTTCAGCTCCCCCTGCTTGTGCTCTCTCCCTCTCTCTCTCCCTCTGTCAAATAAATAAATAAAATCTTTTTTTAAAAAAAGCAAAAGAATAGAAAAAGATATACCATGTTAATATTAATCAGAAGAAAACTGGACTGGCTATATGATTATCAGACAAAGTAGATTTCAAAGCAAAGAAAATAATTCATAATGATAAATGGGCCCGTTCATCAAGAAGACACAATAACCTTAAATGTTTTCAAAACTAACAACAAAGATTCAAAATACACAAAGCAAAAACTGATAGAACTGATGGGAGAAATAGGTTAACCTACAGTTTCAGAGAGCTCAACACATCTCTCTCAATAACTGATAGAACAAGCAGAGAGAAAATCAGTGAAGATGCAGAAAACTTGAACAACACAATCAACCAGTTTGACCTAACTGACATTTTTTTTAAAGACTTTATTTATTTATTTGAAAGAGAGAGAGCAGGAGCGGGGAGGAGCAGGAGAAGCAGGTTCCCCACTGAGCAGGGAGCCCCATGCGGGGCTCCATCCCAGGACCCTGGGATCATGGCCTGAGCAGAAGGCAGACGCTTAACCAACTGAGCCACCCAGGCGCCCTTGGATAACTGATTTTTGACAAAGGTACTAAGATAATTCACTGGAGGAAGGATAGTCTTTCAACAAATGTTGCTGGGACAACTGAATATCCATATGGGAAGACATGAATGCAGGAAGGGAGGGAGGGAGGAAAAAGGGAGGTAGCAAGAAAGGGAGGAATGGATGGAGGAAAAAGAAGGGAGGATGGAGGAAGGAAAGAAAAGAGACAGGAAAGAAGGAAGGAAGGGGCGAGAGAGAGAAACACATACAAACTTTGATCCATTCCTTTTACCACATACAAACATTAACTCAAAATGGATCATAGACCTAAATAGATAATATAAAACTATAAAATTTCTACAAGAAATAATAAAAGAAAATCTTTGTAATCTTGGATTAGGCAAGAATTTCTTAGATACAACATCAAAAACACAATCTATACAAGAAAAAAATCGGTAAATTGGATTTTATCAAAACTAAAAACTTCTATTCTTTGAAAGAACTGTTAAGACAATGAAAAGACAAGTGGCAGACTAGTCACTAGTTTGCAAATTTTCTATCTGTAAATCATTTATCTGATAAAGGATTTGTATCCAGAATACAGAAAGAACTCTCAAAACTTAGTAATACAAAAACAACCAACCCAGTAACAAATGGACAAAAGCTTTCAATAGATATTTCATCAGAAAAGACAGAAGGATGACAAATAGGTACATGATAAGATGCTCATCATCACAGGCATTAGGGAAATGCAAATTAAAATGGGATGCCACTTCACATCCTTTAGAATGACCAACACTTAAAAGACTGATCATACCAAGTGTTGGCCAAAATGCGAAGGAATTCTCATACACTGCTAGTGGGAATGTAAAATTGTAAAATTCCTTTGGAAAATAGTTTGGCAATCTCTTAAAAACTTATGCACCATATGATCCAGCCATTTACACGAATGTTCGTATCATCTAGCTTAATCTTCTATTGTTGCATAATAAATTCCCACAAATTTAACAGCTTAAAAACAACACACATTTGTTATTTTGTAGTCCAGGCATGGCCTAGCTGGGTGCTCAGGATCTCACAAAGCTGAAATCAAGGTGTTAGCCATGCTGCATTCCTTTCTGGGAGTCAGGTCTTTTCCAAACTCACACAATTATTGAAAGATTCAATTTCTTGCAGTTGGAGGGCCAAGGTCCCTATTTTTTTGCTGGCTGTCACCCAGGAGCTACTCTCAGCTCCTAGAGGTTGCAGGCAGTCCCTGGCCGTGCAGCCCTTTTTTACAATATGACAGCTTATGTCCTCAAAGCCAGCAGAAGAAACTCTGTCTGCTAAGATGGAGTCTTAGGTAATGTAACATAATGACAGCAATGACTATCCAATCACCTTTGTCATATTCTATTGGCTAGAAATAAGTCATAGGTTTTATTCACACTCATGGGGAGGGGATCATACAAGGGCATGACTCACTGTTGGTAATCTGCAGGTAGATCTGCCACACCAGCTTTTATATTTATAAAAGTCTCAAGTTGGAAACAACTCAAATGCCCATCAACAGGGGAAAGGATAAATAAATTGTGGTATATCTATACAGTGGAATACTACATGACAATAAAAATAAAAGAATAACATATACAAAGCATGGGCGCCTGGGTGGCTCAGTTGGTTAAGCGACTGCCTTTGGCTCAGGTCGTGATCCTGGAGTCCCAGGATCGAGTCCCACATCGGGCTCCCCACTCAGTGGGGAGTCTGCTTCTCCCTCTGATCCTCTTCCCCTCTCATGCTCTCTCTCACTCTCTCTCTCTCAAATAAATAAAATCTTTAAAATATATATATATATAAAGCATGAATCAATCTCAAAATAATGCTGAGTGGAAGAAGCTAGGCAAAAACAAGTATTTACAGTATGATTCTATTTACATAAAAATGTAGAAAATTCACAATAATCTATAATGACAGGAAGCATATCAGTGATTGCCTGGAAATGAGAAGTGAAGGCAGGAAGTGCCCGGGCAGAAGAGAGGTATTACAAAGAGGTATGAGGAAACTTTGGGGGGTGACAGATGGGTTCACAATCTTAATAGTAGTGATGATTACATGAGTGTCAGAATTTATCAAATTGGACACTTTAAATAGTTCAATTTATTGTATGTCAATCATACCTTACTAAAGCTGTTTTAAAAAATCTAGCATCTTTTTTCAGAATCAACTCTTTCAAGGTATTCCTGCTTATTAATAAAAGCTTCCCTTTTTGTCACTTTAAAATTCACCAATTTGCTAAATTTTTCAAGTTTATTTTTTAACAGCGCAGATTCTATGACAGTGAAACAGGAGCTTTTGTATGAGGTGGAGGATTTGTGGCAACTGTTGGTATGTGGGTCCTACATTATGAAATATCTCTGAGTCTGGATTACACAAACAGAAAATTTCAATATAGTATAACTGTACACATACATACACATATGCAGGAGAGGAATAGAGAGAGAGACAGACCGAGACAGCCCAGCCTCGGGTGGGTCTGAGGCATGCAGAGAAGATTTTATGGAAATGGTGAATTACACTTTAAGAGATGAATAGGAGTTAGTCAAGTGAAGAAGGGAAAAGGCATCCCAGATAGAGAAAGTGGCATAAGCAAAGGCAGGGGAGAGCATGTTACATGTGGAGAGGCATACAGAGTTTGGTAACATTAAGCACAATGTGGGAAGTTGTGGTGGATGAGGTTGGAGAGGGTGGGTGATTTGGACATTCTCTAATAAGAGGAGATTCTCTGTAGAATTTTAGGAAAGTGAATGATGTCCTTAAAGAAAAGTATAATCCCGCCTATTTATTAAAAGGGCTTCATAATATAAAGTAATGGTAAGAACAGGAATGAGAAGATGGATTTGAGACATCTAAAAGATAATATTGCAAGTCTTGGTGATCAATTGACCATAAGTGAAAAAGAGAAGTCTATAGTGATCCCCAAGTTTTTATCTTGTGATTGTTCCATTAACTGAAAAAGAAACACGAGAGACAGAAGGTAGAGGAGGAGAAATGAGTTTAAACCGGGCATGTTGAGTTTCAGATGCATGGGGGATGTTGAAGTGAAGATGCCTTTAAAGGCAGGTAGAAAAAAGGTCAGGGAATGACAGTATGTGTGGGAGGTAAAACTCTGACAGTGGCAACATTTTTCAAGAAGAATGTATAGAGAAGAGCATTGGGCTGGAACCCAAAAGAATCTTTCACCAAGGGCCAGAGATGGAAGGGAAATTCCTATTGAAGACCCAGAACGAATGGCCAGAGTTATAGTGAAGGTAATTAAATAAACTATCCTGTTCTACTGATTAATGTCTCTATTCCAAAAATGTGTTCTCTACCCGTCCTTCCCCCATCACCCACTTTTACCCCCAGGTCTTCTGGTTGCAAGAAAATAAAGCAACAAACATAAGTTCTTTGAAGAAAGAGATTAAATGAAAAGAATAAAGTACAATATATGACAGCTGATATCAAGGAAATATTTTTGGTTGACTGTCATGATCCCTTTTGGGTTTAATTTCTTGGTGACTGCTGTATATCTGTTGACAATCTACGTGTTTGTCCTCCTAGAAAACCACAAGAGAAGAGTCAGAGGCCCAGCCTCCATCAGTGTGACCATCCGTAAAATGCCTCTTTCGACCACATTCTATAATTTCATTGAGGTATTGGATGGGCCATTCACAATGGTACTTTTTATTGGGTATAAAAATAACTCTGATTGTTATCAAGTTTGGCGGGATCATGAAGCTGGCTCTTCTCTGTGTTTTGGCATTGACAAAAGGAGGGGAAAATCTGGGATAGCTGCTAGAACTTTGTGGTTCTGGCTGTGGAGGAGAATGAAAGTGTTAGGCACTACCATCACTTGGGGCCTTATTGTCTGAACTACCACAGGCAGACTTGAAGACATCTAGCTAGCCAGGGAAGTGTCCAGACGCCAGAGTACATACAACAACTTTTTCTTTTTTCATAGGAAGTAAAATCAGTTTCTTTAGAAATGAGGGAGAGACCTATTTAACAACTAGATCCAAGGTCAGGCATCTATCTATGTCTCTATAGAGCTAACATATTTATATGTATACATATTTATGGTGTTTGCGGGAAGAGATGTGTGTATAGGTAGGTGGCCTCAAAACAAGCCTCTTCAAAGGTGAGGCAATAAACATTAAAAATGCGAGATAGAAGTGATCAACAATATTGAATATAGCCTAGAGGTCCAGTAAGATAAGGTAGCTATTGTAGTTTGGCAATATGGAAGTCTTCGGTGATCCTAGTGAATTTTAATCAAGTAATATAAGCAGAAGACAGATTTTATTGTGCAGTGGAATGCAAATGGGAAGTGAACCTAAGAAATAAAGATGGCAAATGATAGACTGTTATCAATAAACATAACTGAGAAAATATGAATAATATAGTGTTTGCTTTTGTTTTTTAAAGATTTTATTTTTAATCTCTACACCCAGCATGGGGCTCAAACTTACAACCCTGAGATCAAGAGTCCCATGTTCCACCAATTGAGGCAGCCAGGTGCCCCTGAATAATATAGTGCTGAGGGAAGTAGAAATATAGGGTTAAAGGTAGAGACATATTTTAAAATAGGAGAGACCCGAGTACATTTTCAGGTTGAGACAATGCAGCAAAAAGAGAGGAAGAAAATAAAGATATGAGAATATGAGGGGATAAGGTCCAAGAGGAAACAGAACATGTTTTCTGGGAGAAAACAGAAGAGGAACATTGGTAGATGGATGACATCTCAGCCCCTGAATATGGAGGAAACATGACACTAAACCAGGCAGATGTAGACATCTGTAAAGATCCCTCTCTTTGGTTAATGTCCAGCCTTTGAAGCTCCCGAGTGCTCCCCTCCTATCCCAGCCTCTTCCTGACTCATATCCTGCCCCTGCCTGCAAAAACTTGCATCCCATAGCCTAACAACTCTGGGTGTAATACCATTGATTGAAATGCCACAATGAATACCCCAAATTTGGTTAACTTAGCTTCAAACAATGAAGTAGAGGCTCAAAAAGTTCAAAGAAACATATTCACTGATTTGTACTTATATTTTTAATGTGTACTTGACATGAGAGCATGAGGCCAACTTCAAAAAAAATGGAATCCAAGTTCCAAAGTTGCCTCATGAAGCCAAGCTGTGGTTTTAAATCCTGGAGCATCAGGCTGAATCTTCTAAAACATCTATATCAAGAGTGTTGGTCCAGGCGACCAGGTCTTCTGCTTCTTCTTCCCATGACTCATTTGCATTATCATCATCTGGTAGAGCTACACTCCTCCACCTCTCCTTTGTTCTACCAGTCTTCATGACAATATCCATTTCAGTCTGTGAGTCAGCAAAATTTTGAACTATAAGAGGAAATATAAAAAAAAATTAATAGACATGGCAGGGAACACAATAAAAAGAGATGTGTTCCTGCATTTCTGGGATAGAGCCTAAGATCAGGTAGTGAATGCAAGCAACTTTTTAAAACTCTCTAAATTTTACATTTTGCAATTACTTTGTCATAAATCATTCCTTCCATTCTGGTCAGTCTTCTTTATGCTTTGTTAGTTCATTCATCTAATGTGTAATTACTGAGTCCCCACCAAGCACCGGTAGGCGTGGAAGGGAAACAGCATCTGAGAGTGCTTCAGCAGCACAAGGGTGGAACTGTTGTGTGTAAGTGAAAACAGGCTTGGATTTTGACAGAGGAGGGGCACTTTGCTGAACAGAGAAGGGCAAAGAACGAAGGTATGAGCACTCTAGACTGAGAACACAGCACATACCAAGGCACAAAGGTATAAGAGGACTTGACAGGTTTGGAGGTAATCAGAGTTGACATATCAGCATTTATGCTGAGCCAACTGCTGTGCTAAGCAGTCTACGTGGATAATATTATTTAACTTAGATACGACCCTTGTGACAGGTAGGTATTATTATCCTTATTTTATAGATGAGGAAGTTGAGACTGAGTGACCTACAGTAACTTGTCCAAGGACACCCAGCTAATAAGAATTGATTCCAGGTCCATCAGATCCCAAATCCCTGGGTTACAGTGGAGAGTTGGGTGGGGCTGGCTAGTTAGGCTGAGGCCAGATTAGGAAAGCCTCCTATATCTAGCAAAAAAGATTCATCGTTTTCTATAGGTCTTGTAAATAGGGAAATAAACTAATTATATTTAAAGGAAGAATATAGATATAGTATCTATATTGCTCAGTATTTCTACCCAGCATGGGGAACTTGTTTTTTGGGTATGTTTAACCCTAATCATGCTATTTATGTTTTGCTACAGTTGCCACCTAATTCATTGCCTAGTAAGGGATCCAGGACAAATTCTGTTGTCTCATATGTTTATTTCCCCAATTACATATCCAATAAACCTTGTAATATTCATTGCCTTCTAGTTGTGCTATGGACAAGGGTTATGAGTAAATTGTTTTCTTGGTCTCTTTGTTTTATAGAAAGACTTGTAGAGAGCTATGAGTTTAGACAACTGCCCTTATCCTAGGAGAATCTTGAGGTCTCCAACGATTGAGTTTTTAGTTTTGTATTTTAATATTTACCTCTAGCTTTCATTAGTTTAACTGTAAATTCTGTCTTTCCCTTGAGAAAACCTACTTTATTTTCTATGAACACATCATTGATAGACTAACTCCAGTCCTTTTTAACCAGGTTTAGACTGTTCTGAATTTACATGTTTTGGGGTATGAGCGCTTCAGAGCCCAATTCAAACCAGTTTAAACAATAGGCAAATGTCTTAATCTCACAGAAGAGGAAAATCAGAGGTAGGGCAGGACTGAATGATCCAGTGACTCAACAATATCATAAGGGACCAGTTCTTTCCACTGATCTGCTTTCCCATCTTTGGGGTTGTTTTCATCTTCAGACTCATAGCAAGAGAGCTGTAGCCATTCTAGTACTCACATCAGACATGGCAACATCCAGAGGAAAAAAAGGGGTCTTTCTCTCCAGAGTCTCATTTTTAAGAGTAGGAAAACCACCCCCTGAAACCCTCAGCATACTTCCTCTCAGGCAGAATTGTGTCACACGCTGCTCCTAAGCAAGTTCCTGGCAAGGAAAATGGGATTACCATGATGGGCTGACAGCAGTTGTTGGCCAGGAATGAATGCTGAAAGTCAATCACTTTGACCATTTGCCCTCTAGCTTCTGCTCTGTTAAAAACAAGAACTAACAAACAAAAACAAAAACAAAAAACCCACCAAAAACCAAAAAAAAAAAACCCAAACTATAAAAACCTCCTCAGAAGCATAAAAAGAAATTCTGGCTAGAGTAGTTGACCATAATGTAAAACAAATATAAAAATATTTCCTTATGACACAGAAAAAATATTATTTTGAACTTCCTTCCTCCAGAAAATCTTAAGTATTATAAATCCCTCCAAGAAACCTTGGATTTACTAGTTGGAATCAATACTAAAGATGGGAATTCTGTTACTATGTTAACAAAATAACTTCTGAAAGCACAAACACTAATTGCCGTAGAGTTTGTATGCCTTTCTGGGGATGGATTCTGGAAACTCATATATATATATATATATTTTTTAATCTGAAAATAATTTAATTGGTAAAGGTATTAAAATTTATTCTGGGGCGCCTGGGTGGCTCAGTCGTTAAGCGTCTGCCTTCGGCTCAGGTCATGATTCCAAGGTCCTGGGATTGAGCCCCACATCGGGCTCTCTGCTCCGCGGGAAGCCTGCTTCTCCCTCTCCCAGTCCCCCTGCTTGTGTTCCTGCTCTTGCTAACTCTGTCTCTGTCAAATAAATAAATAAAATCTTTAAAAAAAAAAATTTATTCTGACTGGTGAGCTCTGATTATTGCCAAATGGTTTATATCCATTCACTTCTGTGTCAGTCTGGGTTCAGTTAGGAAAACAGAGGCACTATAGCTAATACAAGAATGAGGAGTTTAATATAGAAAATAGGGATTACACAGGTGTGGGGAGATGCAGGGGAGTGAAAGTCTGGAAGGCTACAGCTGGAGAACTGGAAAAGCAGTCACTACCTACTTTAGCCTGATGTGGAAAAACCAGGAGTTCATGGGGCAGTGCAAGGAGCTGTCACACCTAGCCACCCAAAGTGGGACAAAAATTGAGAGTTCATGGAGATATTTGTGAATCCATTGTATCTGTAAAGTGGGAGTTTGTGAAGAGTTGCATGAAATTGCAGTCTGAGGAAACTGCCAATTTCTCAGGAATTAACGGCCTCTGCCTCCCTTCTACCTCCTAAATCTTTGATGTATTTTTCTCATTAGCAAACTAGGATATGCTAACCCCCTCTACAAAAGAGGAGCACAGAGTTCATTCCTTTTTCAACCGAGTCATGCTTCCCTTTCATATGCTGTATAAGCTCACTATTTCGACATAATAAGCAACCACAACATCTCGGCGGTGAGCATTTGTCCATATCACATGTTTGCAGGTCCACCAGAGATTGGCTTATCTGGGCTGGGGGTGGCTGGGGAGCTTATCTGGGGAAGCCCGGCTCTATGGCTCTCATCTTCCTCTGTGACCCAAAGGCTAGTCCAGGCATGCTCTTGTGATGGTGGCAGATGTGAAAAAGAGCAAGCCAAATTGCGCAAGCTGTTCCCAAACTCCGGGCATACCATACCCACCAACAGTCCACTGATCAAAACAAGTCACATGGCAAAATTCAAAGTCAAGGGTCAAGGGAGTATATTTTGCCTATGGAGGTGGAACAGGATAGTGAATATTTCTTTTGTTCTTTTTTAAAGATTTATTTATTTATTTTGGGGGGAGAGAGAGAGAGAGAGTGAGTGTGTTGTTTAGGGTATGAGTGGGAGAGTGGGAAGAGACGTTACTGAAAAGGCAGATAGACATTAGAGCATTAAGGACTTTGCCATGTCAAAGAGTATAAATTTTATCTTGAACGAAATGGAGAACAAAGGATTTTAGACTCAGAAAAACATAAGCAGATGTGAGCTGTAGAAAGAAGTCTGACAAAGCATGAGCAGGAATTATTGTAATCATCAACTCAACCAAAAGATCTCTTCCCCTCGTACAGATGTGAGGGTGTGGAGAGGACAGAGTTTGCAGAGAGCAGAGAGTTCATGGAGGAAGCAGAGTCTGGCTGGAAAAGGCAACGTTTCTCACCAAGGCTTGCAGGTACCCTGAAATGCAGAAGGCGGCAGAGTGGAATAGAGAGGATTGAGGCTGGTCAGTCAGATGAGGGAGTCTAAGTGGTACACCAAACCAGGAAGGAGGAAGAAAAGTAGAATCTGAGCTGGGGAAATGCAAGTCAGAATAATGGAAACAGGGCTCTTGGAAAACCACTGAATGAAGGCTGCTGCCTCTGCCTGCCATGTCTATGCTCTTGTGTTTGAAGGACAGGGGGTCAGTGAAATGTGATAACTAGGACTTCTAGTCCTTTCCTATTCACAAAGAATGTTTACATACATGGAGTCACTTAGTCACAAGAATCCTGTGTGTTAGGGCAGAATATTAGGTACTAGTATTTACTGAACATCTTCTATGTACTCAGTACTGGCTGAAGATGCAGAAACTGAAACTCAGAGGTTAAATGCCTTTCTCATAACTGCACAGACCTGGTATCTAAACGCAAGTTCTCTGACCCCAAATGTCTTGCTTTCCCCTCTATACTAGCTGATTTCTATTATAAGTTACCAACTTTCTTCCTGCTCAAGACCCTCCCTCAACTTATCCCAAGTATTTTTTTTTTAAGATTATATTTATTTATTGAGAGAGAGAGTGAGAGCAAGGGAACACAAGCAGGGGGAATGGCAGAGGGAGAGGGAGAAGCAGGCTCTCCCTGATGTGGGGCTCAATCCCAGGAGGCCAGAATCATGACCTGAGCCAAAGGCAGACACTTAAGCGACTGAGCCACCCAGGCATCCCCCAAATATTTCTTTAAAAAACATTAATTTTAAAAAAATCACCAAAAACAATTCAACCAACATTATTCCTTTCTTCTCAGCCATATTGCATATATCTCTGAGTCTACAGTGATCTTTAGGGATCAGTTTATTTGGTGTTTTTCTTGTTTTGAATGCCTTTATACACCTTGAAACTTAGCCTTAGATTTTTTTTTTTTTTTAAGATTTTATTTATTTATTTGAGACAGAGAGAATGAGAGACAGAGAGCATGAGAGGGAGGAGGGTCAGAGGGAGAAGCAGACTCCCCACCGAGCAGGGAGCCCGATGCGGGACTCGATCCAGGGACTCCAGGATCATGACCTGAGCCGAAGGCAGTCGCTTAACCAACTGAGCCACCCAGGCGCCCCTATCCTTAGATTTTCAAATTGTACATTAACCTATTAAAGGGTGGTGAGCTTCAAAGCGTAAGTAATTCAATTTTTTTCCAAGTTCCAATTCCTATGTAAATAATTTACTGAATTTATTTGGTTAGTCAGAAAGAGTTAAAGCAACCTTAGAAGGAGAACACAAGATTAGGCCTCACAGATTTATATTTATCTGAACTGAAAAAAATTTACATCTATTATTATGACTAATACTTTAGTTCTAAAAACAAAGCAAAACAAATAGGCTGAACTCAATGTACTTGGAGTTGGGCAGAGATGAAATCTTTCAGTTGGATAATTGACTTTGGAAGGCCTTCTACTTTCTCTAGCCAGCCGAGCCATGGAAGCAGCATACCTAGAATGAAGAAAAGAAGTCATCTAAATTTCCAAGTGAATTCTGGGAAGTGTACATTACTTTTGAGAAAGATGAGGCAAACATATTAAATCAGACAGACAAGCAGAGTAGCGGGGTTTGATTGTGGTACCATTCTGAGTGTTCACTAGTGCAATGGTCAATGGAAATTATTCCAGTATGTTTCCTAGCAGAATAGTCATTACAAAAACAAATATGGTGTAAGATAAATACTGTAAAAGTAATGAAAGCTTCAACTGGTAAAGCAAGGTGCATTTGTTTCCTAGGGCTTCCATAACAAGTTTATTCTCTCACCGTTCTGGAGGTTGATTTTTTTTTTTTTTTTAATTAGGAACCGGATGTTGAAATTTTCTTCACTTATTGAGATGATATATGATTCTTCTTTCTTATTCTATTTTATATTGTCCGAATTTTTCAAATATTAAACCAAGGTTACATTCCTGACATAAACCCCACTTGGTCATGTATAATCATCACAATTATTTATTATATAATTATATATTTATGTTATTTATGATAATTATACAATGGGATTTAATTAGCTAAAATATTTGCATCAATGTATATGAGGTGTATTCATCTGTAATGGGGTTTTTATTTTCTTTCTGGTACGGTCTGGTTTTGTTATTGAGGTAATGCTGACTTTGTTTGTTTCTTTTTATTTTATGTTTTTAAATTCAGGTATAATTAATATACAGTGTTATAGTAGTTTCAGGTGTACAATATAGTGATTCAACGATTCTATACATTACTCAGTGATCCTCGTGATTAGTGTACTCTTAACCCTCTTCACCTGTTTCACCATGCCCCCCCGCCCCCCTGCCCACCTCCCCTCTGGGAACCATCGTTTGTTCTCTATAGTTAAGAGTCTGTTTCTTTTGTCTCTCTTTATTTTTCTTTGTTCATTTGTTTTGTTTCTTAAATTCCACATGACTGAAACCATATGGGATTTGTCTTTCTCTGACTGACTTCTGTCACTTACCCCTGTACTCTCTAGATCCATCCATGTTGTTTCAAATGGCAAGGTTTCATTCTTTTTTATGGCTGGGTAATATACCACTGTGTGTGTGTGTGCGTGCGTGTGTGTGTGTGTGTGTGTGTGTGTGTATATATATATATATATATATATATATATATATATATATCACCTCTTCCTTATCCATTCATAAGTGGATGGCCACTTGGGCTGCTTCCATAGTTTGGTTATTGTAAATAATGCTACAGTAAACATATTGATGCATATATCTTTTTGAATTACTGTTTTTATATTCTTTGGGTAAATACCCAGTAGAGGAGTTACTGGATCATAGGGTAATTATATTTTTAACTTTTTAAAGAACTTCCATACTCTATTCCACAGTGGCTGCACCACTTTACATTCCCACCAGTAGTGAACGAGGGGTTCTTTTTCTCCCCATCCTTGTCAACACTTGTTTCTTGTGTTTTTGATTACATTTTATAATCCTTGAGTACATTTTATAAGATGAATAATAGCTACTTTAAAATCCATATCTACTAATTCCATCATCTCTATTATTTGAGGATCTATTTATATTGACAGATTTTTATTTTGGTTATGGATTATATTTTCCTGCTTATTTGCATGGCTGGGATTCTGGACATTATAAATTTTACTTTTTGTGGAATCTTACATATTCTTTTAAATATGGTTGTTCATTGTTCCAGCATGCAGTTCAGTATCTTACAAGTCAGTTTGATATATTCAAGGATTGTATTTAAACTTTCTTATGGGTCTAGAACAGCTTTTACTGGGGGGCTAATATAGCCCCAAGGCATGACCCTTCTGAAGTCTTTCTTCAATGTCCCCTTGAATTAAGAGGTCTTGCACTCTAGCAAGAACACACACTGTTTCTGGCCCTCTGTAACCATTGTGTGAGTACCAAAACAAATAAACAAACACAAAAAACAAAAACAACAAAAAATTGGAATCTTATTTTCCTCAGGACAAATATGATTTTGGAAAATAACATAACTGGGGTGCCTGGGTGGCTCAGTCGGTTAAGTGTCCGACTCCTGATTTTGGCCCAGGTCATGATCTCAGGGTTGTGAGATCGAGCCCTGCACTGGGCTTCGTGCTGGGCATGGAGCCTGATTAAAAGATTCTCTCTCTCCCTCTCCGTCTAATCCTCCCACTCGCCTAAAAAACAAACATAACTTGATTTATACATTTTATCCCTTACTGATAAATCTTTGTCTTCAAAAAACTATACAAGTATTAATATTTTTTTTTTATTCAACCATTTGCCTTTATATAATTGAAAACATAAATGATAAAAAAGTTTAGTGTCGAGTGCCTGGGTGGCTCAGTCGTTAAGCGTCTGCCTTCGGTTCAGGTCATGATCCCAGGGTCCTGGGATGGAGTCCCATATCGGGCTCCCCGCTCGGCAGGAGGCCTGCTTCTCCCTTTCCCACTCCCCCTGCTTGTGTTCCTGCTCTCGCTATCTGTCAAATAAATAAATGAAATCTTAAAAAAAAAAAAGTTTAGTGTCACTAAAGAAATACAAATTAAATGACTATAAAGGAAGATGTCATAATTATTAAGTTAAAAAATAAAACTAGGAACCCAAATACTTGTTCATCTTAAATTCGTAATAATTTTGTTAGCACTGTAAGTTACTACCTGTTCTTGGAAAGTAGCTTTATGTACATAAGGAGGGTCATAAAACTTACTGTATCCCTTCCATCTAGTGATCTGATTTTTTGTTCTAAGGGAACTTCTTGGCTTCCTTCCTGTTTGTCCCTTCAGGTGGAACACAATCTAATAGGCCTCTGGGAAACCACAGCCCTCCTCAATTTTACCCCTGCTCAGACCAAGGCCCAAGCTAATCTAAGTATCACAGTTGGGGGTGGGGTGGGGTAGGGTGCTGAGGGGTAGAGGAAGGTAGGGAGGGAAATGGACAGAGAGACCCCTCACAAGAGTGTTCTATGTGGGTACAGAACCAAAGGAACAATTCTCAAAAAAAAAAAAAGCCCAGTATGTGTTTTTGACTCCTATCAAAATCCCTCTTCTGGAGGTGAAGGGGAATGCAGCTTTAAGTCATGGTGTTTATAATATAGAATGCCCCACCAGATTCTGTGCTACAACCAGAAATCCATGGTAAAGTTTTGGGGTTACATTCTGAGAGAAAAGTTGATTAAATGAATTAAACCCATAAAAGGTGAACAATAAAAAATGTGGAATTCATTAAAAAAAAACAGTTGAAAGAACTGGGTGTGTTTATTCTGAAAAAAGAGAAAACGGGAAGTAGGAAAAAGACACAATAGCTATTTTCTGAGAGTTAAAGGATAATTCCACAAAAAAAGAAGAGTCTTATTTGTGTTGCTTCCAAGGACAAGTGGAGACACTTTATATTCTGCCACAGTATCACCGCTTGAACCATGCCTACTACCCATATCCAAAGCCATCCCCGGGTCCTCAGTGTCTGAACTGGTGCTGGTCCTAATAGATAAAAGCATGGGTTGTAGCATCTGGCAGGCCTGGATTTGAATTTCAGCTTGGTCACTTTCGGACTGTGCAATCTTAGGGAATTTTTGTTTAACTTTTTCTGTACATCTTTTTTTTTTTTTTTAAAGATTTTATTTATTTATTGGAGAGAGAGAGAGTGAGAGAGAGCATGAGAGGGGAAAGGGTCAGAGGGAGAAGCAGACTCCCCACCGAGCAGGGAGCCCGACATGGGACTCGATCCCGGGACTTCAGGATCATGACCTGAGCCGAAGGCAGTCGCTCAACCAACTGAGCCACCCAGGCACCCTGTACATCTTCTTTATAAAATGGAGATAATTTCTCATTTTCTGGATGGTTTTGCAGACAAATGTATAAAAAACATAGTAAGTCCTCAATAAAAATCTTAAGTGAAGGAAAGAAATCTAGAATTGTTGAGTATCATAAGGTATTAGATTTGAGCTAGAAATACAGGAGATTCCAGCTATTTGAATGGTCCTTGAAGTACTGAGCTCCCTGTCTCTAAAACCATTCAAGCAGAGACTAAGTAGTTGCTTGACAGAAATCATTTTTTTAAAGGGATTTTTTTCCTTTGCCTATATATTTTTTCCATGTCTATTTTTAAAGGGGACATTTCCAATGCCCATTCTAATGTTAATTCTCTCTTTAACCACAAGATGGCATTCACAGTTCAATCTTTGGGGAATAAAATAAAGCCAGCATTCCTCCTTAAAAAGGCATTAAATATATAATTATGTAAATCTATCAAAATAATGTTTAACTTCAAAAGCCCTGAAAGGACAGCACAAACATACATTAAAGTAATGTATTCAGCATAAATGTTTTCTATATAACTGGAGAAAAGGGAATCAAACATAGTAATCCCATATTTTTGTGAGTTAAAACGCAAAATCAGATAGGAACTTAGGAATAATATATATTAACCCCTTAATTTAAAATACAGTACAGCTATGTCCATAGTATATTTTATAAATATAGGAGTGTTTTATGAAGGAGAAAGGAACTAACATTGTTTAATAATAGAATTTGAGATGGACCAAAAAAACCTTTTCCACAAAAGGTAGACTTGATCTGTGCTTGCAGTTGGCTAGACCATATTTTCACATTGCCTGAAAAATTTAAGCTTTTAATAAGCATATATTAATAGGAAAGTAGGAAATAATTTAGTTTTAGTTTTCAAATACAAAATGTGTTTATCGGTAACTTTGGGCAAGTTGGTTAATCTCATGTTTCTCTCATTAGTAAACTGTAGACACTATCTACATCGATGTTTCCAGACTTTCTGTGGAGAAACTTAGGGGTGACAACCCAGGTGAAGAGGGAGGTTGGGGATTTAGTCTTGAAGCTGTGTCTGTGTATAACAGGATGTGGTTTGACTCAGCCTGCGAGCTGCCTTGCTTCGGCTTTGCAGGAGGCTGATGGGTACTACGGTGGGGTTACACTTAAGAGTGTAGGCGTCAACTCCACAGCATGGCTGGTGTTCCATTAGGAAATGAAAGAATACCTGGTTCCTGTTCCTTCTGCACCTCTGACGTATGGACAAGAGCAATACTCTCCTCTGAAGCTGCGAAGAATGTAAAACTCCAGAACTGGTAACTTTTATTTAGATAACTTGCTGTCTGACAAAGCTTAGGCAACTGGCACAGGCATTTCCATTACCACATAAGCACTCATTAGCCACAGAGTATGACATGGTCAGTTTTACATGCGCATAAGGAAGAATATTTAACAAACAGCGTGCACTGCCTTCTAGTTTTGAATCTTTCATTCTTTCTCCAGAGAAAATAAACACAAACGACTGATTAGTCTCTAGATTCATATTCTTTCCCATGTCTTAGTAGAAATAAAGCATTTGCATGAATAATTAAGAGACAGGCAAGGCAACAGGGGAGGGAAAAAGGCCTTAGAAATGATCAAATGACCAAACCAAATGATCAGTTCGTGAATATTTATGAGCTGCTTATAATGACAATGGGATCCTATTAATACTAACTAAAAACATGTGTACAACTTAAGAATTTGCATAAAATATTCATAACAGTCATTTATATTTCCAGTTTTCAATCACTCTTCTACTACACTCTTAGAATTCCCCAAATAGAACCATTATCTTTCTATTAGAACTGGCCTTAATACAAGTCAGGGTCTACATTTAATTTTTCTAAAAGTTAAGTGTCTTCGCAGTTAATTCACCTATTGAGTGGGGCAACAGGGTAAGTATGTACCATTCAACAAACACAACTGCGTGCCTGCTAGGTGCCGGGTACCGTGTTAAGTGCTGAGAATAGAAAGCCACAATAATGGCCTTGCCCTGGTCACTCTCCATGAACTGATGAATTTCTCCACCACAGGTGCTGAAAGAGACAGGGACAGAGTGCTATGGAAGGAGAGCATGGGGGTACGTGGAAGCCTGACTCAGGGTTCCTTTCACAAAGAGATGTTGGGCTGGATTTTCACACCATCCTTGTGATGCACTTTGCCAGGCAGGAGAGAGCACAGCGGCTGAAAAGGGAAAAGAACCACGTGTATGCTGGAATTAAAATAAATGTGGTCATGGGGCGCCTGGGTGGCTCAGTTGGTTAAGCAACTGCCTTTGGCTCAGGTCATGATCCCGGAGTCCCGGGATTGAGTCCCGCATCAGGCTCCCTGCTCAGCAGGGAGTCTGCTTCTCCCTCTGACCCTCCTCCCTCTCATGCTCTCTGTCTCTCATTCTCTCTCTCGCAAATAAATAAAATCTTTAAAAAAATAAATAAATAAATAAAATAAATGTGGTCATGATAGGTGGCCGTGCCTGTGTTCTAACTGGAGAAAATGTTACAATTTTAACCTCTTTCTGACAGAGACTATATTTATTCTCTGAAAAGTTGGGGGGTGTGGGTTTTTGTCTCCTCCTTTCCTCAGGAACTGATAATTGTTGAATGTCTATAAGTCAACACTATATGACTATATATCTATGATCTCAAGAGAGCAAATGCAAAACAACTTTGCAAGGTAAGTCACGTTATCTCTATTTAACAGATAAGGAAACAAGCTGAAAGTGGGTAAGAATTTCTCTAAGATCTGTCTGACCCTAAGGCCCATGCTTTTTCCCCCCATGCTACCTCCAAAGAAAGGTGTTCTGTCTGAAAATGGAACTAGGGCCACAGTAGGAAAAGCATGAATAATAGTGAACCAAAGAGATACTGCTTGAAGAAGTTTACATGTATTAATTTATTAATCCTCCCAATCTCCTTGGGGGGTGGGTACAGTTATCACTGCCACTTAACAGATAAGGAAACTGAGGCACAAAGAAATCTAATAACTTGCCCTTGCCCTATCAAGGCATTGGTAACTGGCAGAGCCAGGATTGAAATTCAGATAGTCTGGCTCCCGTGTCCCTGTGCTTAAGGACTCCACATTCCACCTTTTCATTCAGACCAAAGCCTAACTCTAGACCACCAGCAAAGACCCTGCTGGGAAAGATATCCCAGGCGGAAGGCACAAAGTGGTGAAGAGATCTTATGTCCCGAAATAATAGTGAGAAAAAAGAACTTCGTGTGGCTTAAGAATCGAGTCTTGATTGATGAGGAGATGGGAGGACAGTAGGAGGAGGGATATGAAGCAGGAAAGATAGGTCTTTTTCCTTAATGCTATGCAGATGAAAGGCTGTTAATTTGCATTTTCTGGCTTTTCTTTAAACAGGAAATTTCAGTGCAAAAAAAGCATTTTCAATATTAAAACAGAGAAACGCATAATGGTATTATTGTATTGCATGCACATATAGACCAATCACTCACTTGCAAAGATGCCCAAACATTTTCTACTTGAGTCTCTAGGAATTGACCACTTTATTATATTGTATTTTGACAGAACATGAGACTTCTAATAATTATTTGAAAAAGAAGTGGATTCATCACACTTTAGATTTTTGCAACATATTGTTGCACACTTATGCTACAATAAAATTATTCAGCTAAATGTAATATCTTTCAAAAACTTTATTTAGTGTTTTTAAATTAATCAACTCCAAAATTTGAAAAAAACTATCATTTGATCTAAATATATTCTCATCAACCACCAGATGGCATAAGGTGTGAGAGTTTTATTCTGACAAGTCAACCATGCACATGATAATTTGACCTGCAACTTCAAAATAATGTATTTGGAAAAGTGTTCTAGCACTCAAACAGCTCACAATTATTTCAGCCATATGTAGAAGTGTATGGATAAGTTGAAAATGACATGGCCCTACTATTTCTAAATTTGGGGTTCTGTGGGATGCTGGCATTACATAATGAATTGATGATCAAATAAATAAAACAAAGCAGTCTGTTAAAGGAAATAAAAAAGGAAGTCATGTCAAAGCAAAATTAACCTTATATTCTAAGTAGCTTTCTTTAACTCTAAACGAAACTTGAAACACAGCTTCAAGAAAAAAACATGCTTGTACGCCTTCAAATTCTGCTTTAAAAAACTTTTCTACTGCCTATAATTTATTTGGAAAGCAGAAAAATATCGAATGCAAAAGCTTTTCTCCACTTTGGCTCGAAGGGAAGTTTTCACAGACGTCAACTGAAAAAAGAATATCCAACCGAAAAACCCAATCTGAATTATGATGTTAAAGGACAGGAAAGTATGTTTTTTTAAGAACTTCAATTTCTACACAAATTCAAAATACAGCACATTATTTTTATTAATCCTGTATTTCCATTTGTTAGCAAGCTAAAGAGCTAAAAACTAAGGTAAATGAGGTAAATGCCAAAAAAAGAGGAGGGATCTTTAATTCCCCTTGTGTTGTGTAGAATATTTACTGAGTACTTTGAAATAAGCGTACTAGAATAAATAAGTACTATAACCTAGCCAACATCACAGGGCTTTGCTCTAGTATGATGAAAAAGAAAAACTGCCTTTAGGATTCAAGTGACCAAAGATGAGATTAAGATCCCTTCGATGTAGTCTAATAGACAATGATTTCTGGAGATACTGTAATAGTTTAATTTCATATTTTACTATATACTTCCTCGTTAGATGAAATAATTTGGTTCCTGAATGAAAAATCTGTGGAAGAGGAAAAGATATTTGGAACTATGAGAAGGATGAAAAGCTAACTGGTGATATATAAACAGGGTTCTGTTTTGTTTTTTCCAATTTTTTAAGAGTTTATTTAAGAGAGAAAGAGAGCGCACATGCGCACAAGTGGGGGAAAGGGGCAGAGGGAGAGAGAGAATCTCAAGCAAACTCCCCACTGAGCCCGGAACCCCAAGTGGGGCTCCATCCCACAACTCTGAGATCATGAACGGAACCGAAATCAAGAGTCGACAGCTTAACCGACAGTCACCAAGGCACCCCTTTCCTAGTTCTAAGTCATATGTTGATAAGGATAATGGGAATGGGCGAAAGAGAATTAATGCAGAGGGTATTGTGAGAGTCCTTCACTGTGCCTCATGTCCATCTTTATTTTTGGCAGTCAATAGGTGAAAATTAATAAAGGGAACCCTCACTAAAATGGAGTTGGGGGGCCAGAAGGTGGAGCCCTACTACCCAACATCAATTACAAGAACTGTCCATTACAGAGGAATCATCAACAGAAAAGAATCCTCAAAATCCTCGGTCACAAATAGCAACAGGGAAAGATGTACATTGCATCTCCTGTAAGAAACTGACTACTCCAGCAACTCAGCCAATGACAAACAGGCATCATTCTGAACACTTGCTTTTCTCCCATGGACTTCCTTTCAAAACAACTCTTCCCAACTTCTTCTTTCTCTATAAAGTGACATTCCTCTTCCTAATTTCTTGGACTTGCCCTGTGGTTTTGACCTAGCTTGCAAATCCCAAATTGCTATTCTCTGCTATTCCTGAATAAACCCATTTTTGCTGGTCAAATAATTTACATTTTTAAGGTTAATAGTAGCAAAGATGTTTCCCACCTGGGTTCATAGGAAAGGAAAAAAATTATATGTCTAATTCTTGTTCTTATGTTTAGAAAAAGGCATCCATTGTTATTTCCAAAGATTTCTTCTGATGATTCAGTTAGACAGTAGAAAGTAAAATGATATTTAAGTTAATACAAAGTACTTACTTTAAATTCCATTCTTTAGGATGTTTTAATTCAGCTTTCTTCCATTTATAATACTCTACAACAAAATTTGGATCTTCAAGCACTGAAATTAGAGTTTTGAAAAAGGAGCTGTGTGTGCATTCTTTAATAATAGTTCAAAGTTTAAAATAATTTACTTTTCATCAAGTCGATATATGGCAATGATGTACACTATATAGTTCAAGTCATACTACAATGCTCACTTTACGAATTTCTTCCTTTTACTTGAACTTTGAAACAAGTAGATTTATCTTCAAAGTTTTCATTATAATAACATTTGTTTATATATCATTTATAGTAATGAAGAAGGTGTTAAAATAACTCATATAGAAACTACAGACACCACAGTTTAACACCACACTCACTACAAGTGAAAAAATAAAATCTTGGAGTTGGAAGTGACATTATAGGTCTTGATCTTCCACAAAGAATTTTCAACGGATGGATCAATTGGATGATCACCCAATCCAGCCTCTGAATGAATCCCTTGCCAATGACAGAAGACTTCCCTGTTGTTGGGAAACTGCCTGTTCCATTGCCGGACAGTAAGGTCACAATGTCTTTCTTAATCTGAGTGCTGAGTTTCCACTCGTCCTAGTTCTGACCTCTGGAGCAATACTAACTAGGTTCATCCTTTCCCCATGGGAGAGAGCCCTTCTAATATTTGAAGATAGCTCTCAGAACAGCCTCAGTTCCCTCAACTTCATCTTAAGACATGGCTTCTAGAGACCTAACCATCCTCACCATCCTGGTGGTAAACTTTGTTAATGTTCCTATTAAAGTTCACATCCAGAACTGGCTCAGGATCTTGATTTCTTTTGAATAGCAAAGGTGTAAGTGGGTTACTACCTCCCTTGACCTGTGTGCTACACTTCTATCAATTCAGCTCAGATCTGTAGTAGGATTTTCTGGAAATCACATTACACCACTGGCACATATGTCTGTGGTTAATTATAAGCCTTATGCCTTCAATCAAATTAACATAAAATTTATTGAAAGCCAGATCTCACACACACACACACACACCTTATCTATCATCTATCTATCTATCTATCTATCTATCTATCTATCTATCTATCTATCATTTCCCTGTTTCTTGTAATTGTTCTGGGTTTATAGTCTTGAACAATTTAACCAACTAGATGCTCTCCACCAGACTTACCTTTATCTGGAGCTTCCCTCTAAACAATGATTGATTAACCTCTGCTAGCCTGATGAAATATGTCATTGATAGAAACATTTAAACTGAATAGTTCTCATTTTCTTCTATTAATATTATATAATTTTCACCAGCAATGTTCCTGTCTTTTTTTTCTTCCTTCAAACACAAATACACATACATACACTTTTTTTTTTTTAAGATTTTATTTATTTTATTTGAGAGAGCACAAGTGAGGGGAGGAGCAGAGGGAGAAAAGCAAACTCCCCACTGAGCAGGGAGCCCTGGATGGAGCTTAATCCTAGGACCCTGGGATCATGACCTGAGCTGAAGGCAGACACTTAACCAACTGGGCTACCCAGGCACCTCTACATACATATTCTTATAGCCTTTATTAATATTCTTTTTGTTAGTATTTAGACTTATGCTCCTCCATTCCTTATTAAGGAAGCAAATCTGAGCTCCCTAGGGTTCTTAAGTCTCATTATTTCCTTTAGATGATTATAGTACTAATATTAATAGAGTTCTTCCTACACATTGGACACCTGTAAAGTAGGTAAGCAGTGGTTACCATTACAATATACACTTTACAGATGAACAAACAGAAAATTGATTAATGTCTTCTCATTGGGACTATTCATTACCACTTAGACAAAATTTAAATTTGAGGTTTCTATTCAAGATTAATTCATACATTTCCTTAATTTTTTTGAAATCACCTTTCCTACATTTTCTGTTTGAATATGTGCATTAGTTTCTTCCTTATATGTTATGAAACACCAAATGGTATGGTCATCCTTCCTGAATATTTCCATTAATTTTATATCATTGACTCATCTTCTTCATTGCTTTCTCTGAGAGATGAAAAATGCCACAGTATTTGTACAGACTTTTATTTTAATGCTTCCTATTTTATCCCTATAATTTTTTCATTCACCATTCTACCATCTGACCATAAACTTCTTAAAAAGCTTAGCATAATATGTATGTTGTCTCTAACACACAGCCCATTGTCTAGACATGGAAGATGCTCAATGAGGGATGGTGGATAGGAGGGCTATAATGCAGGGGTAGGGGGCGCGTGAGAGCAAGAAGGAGGAAAGGACCAGTGAAATTTTGTCAGAAGTTTTTGAAGCTGAAATTCCCCATCATGACCATATCTCGTCTTTGTGGCAGTTTTGTAGTCTGTGGTAAAAAATCATCTTCTGTTGGCTCCATAATACACTTATTTCTTCCCTTCCTTCTAAGGATTACTGTACATCACCTTCACTTTGTTTTTTCCATGGCACATCTCTTGTCCAACATCTGTATAGGTTGATCTAAATTTTTCTTCTGCTGCTGGGACTGTCACATCCAAAGAAACATAATAGCATCAACTTGCCTTAGGATGTTTTATTTTCAGACATGTTATCTCATACTAACCACAGAGCAACTTAAAATAGAGTGGAATGCTTCTGTCAATGAAAAGAAATGAAAAACGAGGCACAAAGAGTTAAATGACTAACCTAAATTCACTTAACTGTATGTGGCAGAAGCAGTACAGAGCTATGGAGTCTCTAACTTCCAACCTCATGCTCTTCCCACTGCAGCCTTTTCAACCTTGGTTGCACATTGTAATCACCTGGGGACCTTTAAAAACTTGACTACTGCCAGCCCCTGCCCCCAGAGATCCTGATGTCAGTCTGGGGGGGTGCCTTTTACACGGGAATTTTTACAAGTTCCTCTGGTGGTTCTAATAAGCGGTAAAGACTGAGAACCACTGCATTAGAATGAGGTGATGCTGCCTCTTGCATCTAAATGCATTCTGGAGACACTTGCCCTTATTTCCAGCTCAAAGACTCAAAGAAGGGAAGTCTTTTAGGGTGAAAGCAAGCATCCCCATGATGTTTCAGGGTGTCTGGTCTGTCTGATGACAGCAAACCAACACCAGGAAGCCTCCACTCAGTATTACAGGGTACACTGGTCTGAAGGAATTCTTTTCCCTTTAACATAAATATTTCCTTATGGATCATATTCTGTCATTAAGGTGCTGTTGCCCACAACCATATGTATTGGTTTTTCTCTGCCAGAATTTTATTTGCCATTCTATACTGATGGACAGAGAACAGTGGATCATCAGTACATTTCCCCATATGATTGCCTATGATTATAAACTAATAATTACAATTATTGAAAAATATACTGCATATACTTCGGAGTTTGAATTTAAATCTCAGGCTACATAGAGATAGCATTTTTATACCACACTATGGAAGCAGTATAGCATGATAAAAAGAGCAACAGATGTGGAGTCAGAGGAACTGGGTCAAGTCCTAGAGTGACAGCCTACTTGTACTAATAACAGCCACCTTCATTGAGCACTCACTATGTGCTAGGCACTATTTTAATTGCTTCAGTGCTATGAGATATGTGATGTAATTATTCTCATTTTACAGACAGGGAACTGACACAGAGAGGTTAAGAAACTCACCCAAGGTCACATAGCTAGTAAGTAGCAGAGCCAGAATTAAATCTCAGCAATCTGGCTCTAGAATTTATACTCTTTACCAATATATAATATCCCCTCTTACCTGTGTGACTTTAGGTAAATTACTTAGCTTCTCTTGGTCTTGGTTTTCTCATCTCTAAGACAGAGTAATAATAATAATAATAATGCCTGGTTCATAGGCTTGATATACTACTATGCATGACATATATTAGGCATTCAGTAAACATTGGTTGACAAATGAATAAAAGATTAAGATGAGGATGATTAAAAAACAATACAGAGTATACTTTGTAAACTGTATTGTACATGAATAAACTTACTATTACTATGGCACACATGACTATGGGTGGATTTGTAGCACAAAGATATGGAAAAGAGTTAATACCCCAAATCAAAATATAACCACTCATCAGTATGAATAAAAAAGCTTTTAAAAATATGCACAAGAGTTTCATAATCTTTGCAGTGATAAGAATGTAACTGTAGAGGGGCACCTGGGTAGCTCAGTTGGTTAAGCATCCGACTCTTGATTTCAGCTAAGGTCATGATCTCAGGGCTGTGAGCTTGAGCCCTGTGTTGGACTCTGAGCTGGGAGTGGAGACTGCTTAAGATTCTCTCTCCCTCCTGCCCCTACGTCTCTCTAAAAAAAATAAAATAAATTTTTAAAAAAGAATGTAACTGTAGAAACTGAAGTTATTAGAAGTTTCCCTTTTATTTCTCAGTAGCTGAAGAAGCATTCTATAATCTCAAAACTTCATCTTTATTATTGCCAGGAAATTAGGCTGTTAAAAAATAGTATTGGATCTCATCCAGCTGAATTATCCAAAAACAAAATGGCCAGCAGCACATGTAAGGTTTAAATTTAATTTTTAAAAATTAAGTGCTGGTTATTATTAAAGGAAAGCTCCTGAAACATTCTTATAACAAATCCCTAGGGGAAGAACAGGCAGGGTGATTGTGAAATCTTGCACCAAGGGCTAGAATCAGTCTCAGAAATTCTTCTGGGCTAGAGGCAGCCACTAAAGCTATTGCCTTTGCAAAAGGGGATAAATTACATACTAAGTAGTGATAACCATGGAAATGAGAACCAAATTAAACATTTTAGTATTAACTCTTTTGAAGAAGAAACTGCAGTCAGTGGTACTTCATTATTTCCTTCCATTTTTAATTGTTTTTTATTGCAAGACAATCATTTCCAAATTCCCTGAAGTTCTGGCATGTGCTTCTATTTGTTTTTCTTAGCAGTTTGAAGTTTCCAAATGCTTCTATATATTTACATGCTATTCCATAAGACACCATTTTCTTGGTTTGTTTTGTGGTTGAAGG
Organism: Mirounga leonina; assembly: GCF_011800145.1. Lineage (NCBI taxonomy): Eukaryota > Metazoa > Chordata > Mammalia > Carnivora > Phocidae > Mirounga > Mirounga leonina. The sequence goes on from NW_023270447.1 coordinate 42,325,581, forward strand.
AGTTGGATGCTGAGTCTTTCCCTAGACTGTGCCAATTGCCTCTGGACGCCTTGTTTGTTAAGGGTTCCTGCCTCCTGGAGCCCATCTGAGTTCCTCAGTGTTTCCACACAGGAGGTACTCAAGATGTGTTTGCTGAGTTGACTAGGCAGCACCCAACCAAAAATCTATGAAATGAAATAAATACTCATGTACTCTGGCATCAAAAGTAATAAAATTCTTTATACTGATAGTGTTGCCAAAGATTGTGTTTCTTTAAGCACCTTAATAATTTTTCATAACCACTAATCTATGATTAGTGAGGAAGGTAATGGGTGATCAAAAAATAATACCCAACATCCTGAAAGAACATGTAATTTCTTAGAAGTTACTGATCTAATTTATTTTTAAATATTTGTTAAGCTTGGCATTACTTTTTGCTCTAATTTGTGCCTTAAAACTACAAACTTTTTTGGTGATATTTTGTTCTATTGAAACCAAATATGAGACTATCACAATAATGAGATGAAATTCAGTGAGACCACAGATTAAAGCAGTGGTCATCAGGGTGGAGTGGGGATGGAAACACTCCTAATGTTGTAGGAGATAAAGTAAACAAGGCTTAATTTGGCAGGTAAAGAGCTCTAAGAAGTGTCTATGATTTTGGTTTAGACAAGTAAATGCAATAATGGTGATCTAGCACTAACCAAGGGAGGTGATAATGGTGGGAGGATAGGTTTTGGGGCAAGATAGTGAATTAACTTTGGGACATCTTAAGTAGGAGATGCCTGAAACCCATGTAGGTGAATGTCCAATGGACAGTTGTAAATATGCATGCAGAATTCAGAAGAGGGCCTGACCAGTGATGAGGCTTTGGGAATTACTGGCAGGTAGCATAGCAAAAAAGAGTACAAGTAAGATAAAGGCTAAAAAGTTATCATTGAACTTGGGAGTTAGGAAGTCATGGGTCACTTCTGAATGCTCCATTTCAGCAGGATAGCAGGGCAGCAGACTGGATAACTTACTTGGATCTAAATCATGAAATAGCACACTAAAGATTCAATTAGATGGGACAGAAAGTTGTCCAACTCTCCCCTTCTGTCTTTTTAGCTCCTAATATATGTGATTTTTTCCTTAGACTGATATAATTGAAAGCTCTAGGTTCATATGTTTTCTTGCTATCTTTCTACTTAATACTTTCTCTGGCTTTGAGGATAATTGTGTTTAGAATCAAAAAGGCTCCTCCTGCTATGAAGGTTCCATGTCTCGGGGTGGAGTAAAGTAAGCCTCATAAGATTGAGAACGTCATCTTTTATTCCTCCAACTGTCTATGTTTCTTTCTGACTTTGAATGAGGCTTCAGTCCAGGACTCTATACAAAAGAGGAACTAAATTAAGAGTTGTTGAATGTTTCATATATAAAGGTAACAGAGAAGTTTATCACCTTCTGATTATAAATATATGTCAATTAGTCTTTGAAAGCAAGACAAGTTGAGAATAATTAGGAGATTAATATACACAAAAGGACAAAAGATAAGGCTAGACCACCTTACATGGACTTCTATAGTATTCTGTGGCTTTTGATGTTGCTATTCCGGACCATGTCTTGTAGTAATCATTAAATGAGATTGCTTTAGTTGATCTGAAAATATACATTGAAATCAGATGAGTATTGGCAAGTTTCCTTTTTAAAATTATTTTGTCAGAGTAGATTGTTTCAGATAACAATATCCTGCCATAAGACATTAAACTGATTTGCCATTTCTAACAAATGATCTATCAATTTCTCCACTAACACATACAAATCACAAAAAAGAAAAACTCTCCAAAACATATTTCAAAATAAATGTTAAAAATGTACACCCATGTGTATATTATAAAAAGAAAAATACAAGTTTAAGATATCTGCCTTTCATGACTAACATTAAAAAAGGATTTTAATAAAAGCATCATATTTGCACTTCTTTTCTTTCTACAATAAACAGTTTTCTTAAATATCTATGCCAAATTTCAGTAAAATCACTTTTATTTCCTTTTTATTATGAGGAAAAGTAAAACACCAGAATTGAGACCAGTTTAATTTTCACACAGAATCTGGCCATTTTCATAGAAGGAAAAAACCAACTCTTCTAACAATCCTGCCTACACTTATCCTTCCCTGTACTAATATTACTCTATCCTAATGGAAGAGCAAAGATAATAAAATATTGAACTGCGAAACAGTCACTTAAATAACTGCATTTCTAATTTTTTTCCTACAAACAATTTAATTGCAGAGATTCTCAATGCTCTACAAACAAAATGTTTCTTTGGGCTGTTTTTCAGACATGTGAAATCACCAATTAGCTGGCTTAAGTAGATGCTGAAACATCAGACATAAAAGACCTTATGTCCGGTTTCCATTTGAAGTTCTTAGCTCTTTGGAGGAAGCAGCAACTTTTCAGTTAGAATGAGTACACCAGCATTAATTTTTATAGGTGAATTGTAGGTACCTTAAATATTGAACTCAATTTGGAAATGAATAGGACAATATCTAAATTCTTGAATGCGTCATTTATTTAAATGATAATTACAGATGCCTAATTTTAAGAGTAACATTTTTTCAAATGTGTTATTGTTTTTGCAATCACACTTAAGTAGAAATCTGAAACTGGGTGAAGATAAATTAATCACTACTATTATTGCTTCCAGAGCTACATGCGGTGCTTTACCCCACTAAATGACATATTAAACTAACATTAATTTTGCCAACGAAATGTTTCGGCATTTGGCAACAGAGGTAACAAAATGAAAGGCTGCATTATATCTCCTGCATGAAAAAGCTTGTGATCAATTTGCTGTCACAGATCATTTAGCAGACAACAATGACCCAAGAGGAAGGAAACTGTCAACACACTGTCTCGTGAAAAAAAATACACCATCTTTAGGCACAATCGTCTCCATTGTTTTTTTGTCTGTTTGACGACGACCCATGACCCTCTCCCTTCCCAGCGGTGTCCTGTTCAATTTCAAACTGTTAGCCTTCAGGGGCTTTCTTTTCTTCCCCAGAATAATTAAAAATATTACCCTAAAAGGTATGACTTTAGTATAGTTTGAATATACAAAGCAGAATGTCTTAAACATTTGAGAATACTGCATTTTCAATTCTGTAAAAGAAACACTCCTTAAAATAAGAGAACAGTAACAATTTTTATGATTATTCAGATAAGCTACTAAGTTCACAGGGAAGTATAAAAAATACATGTGTTTATAATTTGAAACATTAACAGGAATTTACTGAGTATTATCATTAGCATTATGAATAAGGAAAAGTAGAAGATAATTTAAAACTGAACATCAGAGCTTATTATCCTATTGGGAAAATAAAATATACACCCAAATTAGCAAATAGAATAGCTTTATATATTGACATATAAAGTGTTACATCATTTAACACAGACATTTGGAGATGACAATGACAGATACTTCTTTGGCAGTGGCAGTAAGCTAAAAAAGTTGGAAGAGAGAGATGTAACTTTGTCTTGGAGCCTTTAGGGAAGGAGTCACTTGGGATATGGACCTGGAACAGATGGCGGAGGCATTTTAAGTGAGGAGAACAGTATTAGCAATAGCTCAGATGGGAAGGAGCATGGTGCGTGTGCAACAGAGCATGTTGGGGGAAGAGACAATAGAAATGAGATAACTGACTAGGGTGGAGAGTTCCAATTTCAGAGGAATTGGAATTTGATAGAATAACTAAAACTGGGCAATGCAGATCTTCAGATTTAGGCAGAGAATGGGTTAGAGTTGATTCAGGAATCTGATTTATTAGGTGATAGAGAGCAAGCAGAAGTTCTTGAATAAGGCAAGTAAATTATGAACCACGTGTCTGAGTAAGAGTTTTTTCTGGCGTTAGTATACAGGGTGGAGTATAAGAGAGATTAAATGCAGGGAGACAAGTTAGGAAACAGATGCAGTAATTCAGGCAAGAAATGCAGAGCTAACAGAGGGTGGGAGCAGAGACTATGGAGGTGAGGAGATGAATCTCTGACATGCTAATGAAATGACTGGACTGGTTTTCTGATAGGGTGTGAGAGGTGAAGGAATCTGAGGGTCAGATATTCTTCTAAAGCCCAGAAGACCATTTAGTTTTGCTATTAACAGAAAGCATCTAGAGACTCTGAAGTAAAATATGAGTTTAAATTTAAACATGGGTTTTAGGTGATGACCTTTAAGAGTGTGATTGAGAAATTGAGACTGGAAATAAGAGATTTGGGTCAAATCAACATAAAGGTTGATAGATGACGCCATTAGAGAAAACAAACACAGAAAGAGTTAAGTGTTTAGAAAAGAAAGATCGGAAACCAATTCAGAGTTAAGGGGAGCCAGTGAAGGAAACAAAAAGGATCATTAAGGGAAGAAGAGAGTCGGGGTAGTGCTAGTTCATGGAAGCAACATCCCAGCCATAAACCAAGCCTACTAATTAAACCCCTACAAATCTCTGGGTATTTAGCTGTGTAATATCATGATTAAGAGTACAGGCTCTCGAATCATCTGGCCTGTGTTAAAACACTCAGGTACCACTACTTTTTAGCTGTGTGACTCTGGGCAGATAACTATTTCACTCCTGTTTCCTCATCTATAAAATTAAGAGAGAGAAATTTGTCCAGCAGTTGTGGTGAGAATTCTAATGAAATTATCCACAGGAAGAGCCAGGCAGGAGTTTAGCATCCCTTAGTACTCACTGTCAGTCTTGGGCAAGTACCTCATCATTTCTCTTCCACAAACTCTACCTCAGTTTCTCTCTCTCTATTCCAGGACATCATGCCTCTGCTTAAAAACCACTTTTGGTTATGTAATTCTATAGGATGGAGCCTAAACACTTTCAAACATAACTTGGGGTTCATTAGCATCTGGCTATTTCCAACCATTTCTTCCCCCATTCATCTGCACATGCAGAGGCTCCATCATATGGAACTTCTCGATGATGTGGAGTACACCACAATATTACATTTCTGTGTGTGTGCAAGCAGGTCTATCTGGAGACTTTTGTGTCTCCTGTGCTTGTCAAACTCTTACTTACCAAGGTTTCAGTCCAATAAAAATAGTATGTATATGAAGGCTGTCACAGTGGACATTGTGGTTGCCTCTCCAATAACTATTCCACTCTTCCCCCCTATGTACATGACATTCAATCTGATAGGACTGACCTCCACCCCGACTCTAAGTCAGAGCCTGATGGGTTTAAAGCTGTCTGGCAATGGTAACTATTTAGGGACAGGAACATGAACCTAGAAAGATCCAATCAGAGTGAAATTTATTCTAACTTTCCAGTACACCTTGATATCTGAGAATGTCAATCCTCTTTGTTCAAGATTATCTTATCCTAAATCCTTTGCATTTGTAGATATATTTTATTTTTTACTTATGTATTTATTTTTTTAGAGGGAGAGAAAGAGAGGGTGAGGGGCAAAGGGAGAGGGAGCAGGGGAAGGAAACAGGGAGAGGGAGAGAGCGAATCTTAAGCAGGCTCCATGCCCAGCTTGGAGTTTGACACAGGGCTCGATATCACAACCCTGAGATCCTGACCTGAGTTGAAATCAAGAGTCGGATGCTTAATCGACTGAGCCACCAGGTACCCCTGTAAATATATTTTAAAACCACCTTGTTAATTTCCAGGAAAAAAAATGTTGAGATTTTGACTAAGATTGAGTTGAATCTATAGATTAATTTGGGAAGAACTGACATTGCAATAATATTGAGTCTCTCTCAAGTCACAAACATTGTATATCTATTTCTTTAGGTCTTTTGAAATTTTTTCCAGATATATCTTGTGGTCTTCAGCGTAGATGTCTTATTCCTGTCTTGTTACATTTTGATGCTATTGCAATGGTATTTCTTTTTCTTTTCTTTTTTTTTTAGATTTTTATTTGAGAGAGAGAGTGAGAGGGAGCACAGGCAGGGGGAGGAGCAGAGGGAGAGGAAGTAGTAGACTCCCCTGCTGAGCAGGGACCCCATCATGAGGCTTATTCCCAGGACCCTGGGATCATGACCTGAGCCGAAGGCAGATGCTTACCCCACTGAGCCACCCAGACACCCCTGTAATGGTATTTCTAACATTTCCATTTCTATGTATTGATTGCTACTGTATAAAAATATAGTTGCTTTTTAAAATGTTCATCTTATATCCAGGGATCTTGCTAAATTCACTTATTAATTTTCAAGTTTATGTATTCCTTTGGATTTTAATATTATAAAATCCTGTTATCTATGAATAAAGATGGTTTACTTCATCCTTCCCAAACTTTGTAACTTTTTTTCCTGGCTTCACTGCACTGACTAGGACTTCCCATACAATGCTGAATAGAAGTGGTGATAATGGACATACATGCGTTGTTGCTAAACTCAGGACAAAAGCATTCAACATTTCGCATTTAAGTATGAGGTTTGCTGTTGGATTTTTGTAGTTTCTCTTCACTGGAATAAAGAATTTCTTCTCTATTCCTAGTTTGGTGAGAATTTTTGTCATGAATGGGTGAGAAATTTTAGCAAATACCTTTTCCTGATTCATTGAGATCATTTTATGTTTTTTTCCTTTATTTGGTTACCTTAGTTACACTGATTTTTACTGCGTGGAGCCCTGGGTGTTACACGAAAACAATGAATTGTGGATCACTACATCAATAACTAATGATGTATTGTATGGTGACTAACATAATAAAATAAAATAAAATTTAAAAAATAAATTTTTTAATATTCTTTATTTTATTTTTTATTATGTTATGTTAGTCACCATACAGTACTTCATTAGTTTCTGATGTAGTGTTCCATGATTCACTGTTTGCATATAATAGCCAGTGTTCCTTGTAATATGTGCCCCAACCTGGCTTTCCTGAAATAAAGCCCTCCTAGTCATGATGTATTATCCCTCTTTATGTATCAGTGGACTCAATTTGCTAATATTTTGATTAGGCTTTATGCTTCTGTGTTTATGAGATATTGGCCTATAATTTTTCTTTCTTGTAATAATCTTATCAGATTTTCAAATCAGAGTTTGGAAGTTTCGAAGTATACCCATTATCTCTATTCAGTGAAAAAGTTTGAATACTTTTCTTCAAAAGTATTTTCTTCTTTTGTTTTGAAATACATGCATACCTTGTTTTGTTGTGCTTTGCAGACATTGCATTTTTACAAACTGCAGGCTTGTGTTAACCCTGTGTCAAGCCAATCTATGGGCATCAGGTTTCCAACAGCTTTGGCTTACTCTGGGTCACATGTTGGTAATTTTCGCTAATATTTTAAGCTTTTTCATTATGATATTAATTATGATGATCTGTGATCAGTGCTCTTCGATGTTACCATTGTAATTATTTTGGGGTGCCATCAACAACGCCTATATACTATATAGTACGGCAAACGTACTTGATAGATGGGTTCTGACTGCTCCACCCACCAGTTATTCCCCTGTCTTTCTCCCCCTCCTCCAGCCTCCCTATTCTGTGACACAACAATCTTGAAATTAGGACAATTAATAACCCTACAATGGTCTCCAAGTGTTCAAGTGAGAGGAAGAATAGCACATCTCTCATTTTAAATCAGAAGCTAGACATGATTAAGCTTAATAAGGAAGCCTTATGAAAAGCAGAGATAGGCTGAAAATGAGGCCTCATGAACCAGTTAGTCAAGTCGTGAAGGCAAAGGAAAAGCTCTCAAAAGAAATTAAAAGTGCTACTCCAGTGAACACACAAATGACAGAAAGCAAAACAGCCTTATTGCAGATATGAAGATAGTCTGAGTGTCTGGAAAGAAGATCAAACCAGCCACAACATTCCCTTAAGACAAAGCCGAATCCAGAGGAGGGCCCGAGCTCTCTTCATTCCATGAAGGCTGAGAGAGGTGAGGAAGCTGCAGGAGGAAAGTCTGAAGCTAGCAGAGGCTGGCTCATGAGGTTTAAGGAAAGAAGCCGTCTCCATGACATCAAAGTGCAAGGGGAAGCAGCAAGTGCTGATGGAGAAGCTGTGCAAGTGATCCAGGAGATCGAGCTCAGATAACATATGTAATATTTCATAACCCATCCTTCACCTCCGTTTAATGTTAGTAAGTAAACGTCTGCAGAACCATGTCCAAAAGACACTTCTATTCTCTTGATATCTGGCAACCAATCCCCTTCTCCCCTCCCCCCTTTGGTTTTGTATCTCAGCTCCTGATACACTTTTGTTGCCTCTGGCATCTGGATTCACTTTTTATGCTGGATGTCAACTTACTTTCCGTTAGGTCAGGCTGTGGGAAATATGCTCTCTCATATCTCCATGCTTTTGAGTTATTCTCTCTGCCTGAATGTCCTTCTTCTCTTGTCTGCAGGTGAATTCCTATTCTACCTTTAGAAATCACCTCAGGCATCACCTTCTCCTGGAAGCTGGCCTTTATATATCCCTTCCCCCATTCCAGGACTCCAAGCTTTAGGAAGATATTTCTCCCTCCAAACTCTTCCAGCATCTAGATCTTGTCTGTATAATACCACTTATTATAAGTATTCATGTAATAAAACAATTAATAGGTATGGCCCAAAGAAATGTTGGATTGCATTTGACAGAGGTAGTACCAGTGATAGATAACTTAGTGAAAAAGTAAAAGCCTCTAAGGGGGGTGGGGGGGAGAGGAGAAAAGCTACAGGGGAAGAAGTTTCTACTCAATATGACTCATTTTAAATATGCTTGCATTTGACCTTAGCATTCCCCCCGGCCATGATCCTGGTATTTGCTCTGTGCTCTTCCGCCTACATCTCTGGTAGAAGTTGCTCCTAGATGGTCCTGTAGGACTGACAGTCAGGCATACTCCCTGCACAAACTCCTCTTCAGAGGAGAGCTTCCAATCCTAGATTATAAATCACGTGCGATCAAAGATCACATATTATTCAGATGTGTGTCCCCAGGATGGGAACATGGTGCCTGGCAGAGAGCAAATGCTCAGTGAATACATTTTAAATAAATAAGTAACTGTTCTCCCAGAGGATGCTCTATATCTTGTTAAGTGGTATCCTGCAGCCCATGTGCAAACATCCCAGATGACAAGCACAAGCTTAAATCACTTTCAATTACTGAATATCAACTGGATTCCCCTGACTATATTCTACTCAGTTGACTAGACTTTGCTTATGTTTTGTTATATCTTTTGGAAACAGGATTTAACTGTCTGGCTAGGCCTCTGGAATCCATTTCTATAATCAGGTTAATTCTTTCAGCTCATGAAGTAGTGTAAAGTTCTAGCAAATAGTGTTAGAATGACAAGACTAAGAACAGCATCTCTCTTGGAATAATTTCTGCAGGACCTCATTGTAAAATTCTACATAAAAACTAAAAGCTAGACTTAACTGAGCTTTATCCCATAACAAATGTACCAGGACTAAACATTTGGATTCACAGATACATAATAAATTGCAACCTTCTATATACTAGGAATGTAGAGTATCTTTGAAATCTAGATTGTATTCCTTTGATTGAATCCTAGAGATTTCTCTAGAGATTTCAAACTAGCACTAGGTGAACACCACAAATAAGACCTGATTCTGGCATTATTTATTCTTGATTTCATTCAGGTGCCTGCCAAAGCTGGGACCACAGAACTTCTTCTGGCCTCCTCTTACTGCCTTATCAGTAACTGCTGGCACTGTACCTTTATGCACTGCAAATAACTATACCACAAGTAGAAAGAATTTTGTAATATTCCAGGGATATTCATGTGTTGTAGGTGATAAAACAGTGTTTATGCATTCAACAACTATTTACCACAGGTCTATTTTGTGCCAAGAAGGTCAGTTGCTTCTCTCCACATTGACAAGTTTAAGGGACAGCAAATCCTTTACTGAATGCCAGCCTGGTGCACTACCCATTAAATTATACTTGCCTTTCTGAAATTTTCCAATACTTTCACAAATCAAAGCCACTTGAGTTACCTAATTTGTTCATCTTTTATACAGAGCCAGTCAAGGAGACCTAAGCTGAAGCAAGTTATTTCAACACTAGTTAACTGGCTGTTTTCTACATCTGATTGACTATCAAATTAAGGCTGATGGAAATGCTCAAGAAACTAAATGCTGCAGAACCATAATGAGAATATTGATCTATATCTTGTTCAGGTGTTCATGGCTAAATTGATGCCACATTTTCATGTTGTCTCCTAAAAGATACAATGGGTTCATCCCTAACTCACCATTTTCCTCTTTATCTTTTCCTAAACTGCTTGCTTTTTGTGATCTATAATGGTTTGTACTCATTATGTTGACAACATGTTTTTTTCCTTTTCAACAATAAAAAATAAAAATGAAAACAATAGGCAAGTTCAGATAATTACATTCAATTTTAATTCAACAGTCTAAAAAGAATTCAATAACTTCTCACATTCTTCCTGAAAACAATATTTTTTAAAAAGCATTGTAAGAGGGGGCGCCTGAGTGGCTCAGTCATTAAGCGTCTGCCTTCAGCTCAGATCATGATCCCAGGCTCCTGGGGTCGAGCCCTGCATTGGGCTCCCTGATCCGCGGGAAGCCTGCTTCTCCCTCTCCTACTCCCCTTGCTTGTGTTCCCTCTCTCCCTATCTCTCTCTCTGTCAAATAAATAAATAAAATCTTAAAAAAAAATTTTTTTTTAAAGCATTGTAAGAGGAAAAGAGATCTACTTCCTTTTCTAAGTTAAAAAGTGAAAATTCAATTATGATTAAAAAAATGTAAACAGTTGGGCGCCTGGGTGGCTCAGTTGGTTAAGCGACTGCCTTCGGCTCAGGTCATGATCCTGGAGTCCCTGGATCGAGTCCCGCATCGGGCTCCCTGCTCGGCAAGGAGCCTGCTTCTCCCTCTGACCCTCCCCCCTCTCATGTGCTCTCTCTCTCTCATTCTCTCTGTCTCAAATAAATAAAAATCTTTAAAAAAAAAAAATGTAAACAGTTTAAATCAATAGTCCTTTTAATAAATGAATTGAGGGGCTCCTGGCTGGCTCAGTTGGTAGAGCATGCAACTCTTGATCTGGCTTGTGAGTTTGAGCCCCATGTTGGGTGTAGAGATGAAAGAGAAAGAAAGAGAGCAAGAGAGAGAAAGAAAGAAAGAAATTGACATGGGATTGTATAAAGAAAAACTTACCTGATAAGTTTATCTGGATCTTTAGGAAACTCAGGGCTGTTATTTCTCACTATAAAGAAAAACATGAAAGGATTCTGGTTGACTTGGAAGAATGAATATATGGCTTTATGTAAGCTCTTTCCAAAACGTCGATAAAGTGGTAATAAAAGAATAAAAATAAAGTATAAAACCTCAAGGAGAGGAAAAGAAAAATGGTAAGAAAAATTTTCAAGATGAGGGGTGCCTAGGGGCATCTGGGTGGCTCAATTGGTTGGGCATCTGCCTTCGGCTCAAGTCATGATCCCAGGGTCCTGGGGTCGAGCCCCACATCTGGCTCCCTGCTCACTGGGGAGCCTACTTCTTCCTCTCCCTCTGTCCCCTGGCTTGTGCTCTCTCTATCCCAAATAAATAAATATAATCTTAAAAAAAAGATGAGGGGTGCCTGAATGGCTCAGTCAATTAAGCATCTGGCTTGTGATTTTGGCTCAGGTCATGATCTCAGGTCCTGAGATTGAGCCCAGCGATGGCCCCTGCATCTAGCCCTGTGTGGAGTGGGCTCCATGCTCAGCAGGGAGTCTGCTTCTCTCCCTCTCCCTCTGCCCCTCCCTCTGTTTGCACATCCTCTCTCTTTCTCTCTTTCTCTCTCTCTCTCTGAAATAAAAAAATAAATCTTTAGGGTTTTTTTTCCCTAAGGTGAAAGATGTCAAGAGGTAACTGTCTTAGCCAGGAATTTGAAACCTAATGACTGAGGAGGGGACACTAATAAAAAGCATGCAGATTTACACTTCAGAACTTGAGAAACAGTTCAGGAATTGGAGATGTCAGATGCTTCTGAAATGTAGGAGGTATAGCACAGACATCAAATACTTATATCTTCACCCTGTACAAGCAGATGATCACCACTACCAAGGCAGGAGGGCAGATACTTACTTCCTGGAGAAACTGAATCAGAGAGACTCAGAACTGAAGGATATTAGGTACAAAGCAGGATAAGAGTATGGTGAGGGACTGGAAGCAGGGAATAAATCACATAAATCTTATTGGATAGATAGGACTCCTTATTCTTTCCCACTGTCCAACTCCCAGAGTTTAAGCAACTGGTGTCTCTCTCTCCAGGCACAAGACTGGAGGATTGATTTCAGGAGAAATAGTTAAGCCTGACTAATGACATGACTAGGTCATCACTGAATAACCCAATAAAGAAATAAAACTGTCAACAAATCTAGTCTGTATTCAAATATTTCCAATATTTTTAATGATTGATTTCCATTCTTCATATGTCCATCAATGGACAAAGATCACTACACATTTGTGTAAAGTCAATATCATGAAAGATAACAACCAAAACAAATAAACAGGGAGAAAAGTAGGAAATAGAAACATACTTTGCTGGAAAACTTCCAGAATATAGAACAAAAAAACAAAGTGATGGGTAATAGGAGAAAATAGATGTTTCAAAATTAGAGGAGCAGCTCAGTAGATCCTGCATCCAAATATATGGATATTTAAAAGAGAGAATAGTGAAAATGGAGGGAGAAAATGATAAAAGAAATAACATAAGAAAAAATTTCAGAACTAAAGGATTAGAGTTTGAGATTTAAACAGCCTAGCAAATGCCCTATATGATGAGCGAGGAAGGAAAAAAAACTACATCAAAAAACATTATCAAAAAATTTCAGGGGCTCAGTTGGTTAAGCATCTGCCTTTGGCTCAGGTCATGATCCCAGGGTCCTGGGATAAAGCCCCGCATCGGGCTCCCTGCTCTGCAGGAAGCCTGCTTCTCCCTCTCCTTCTGCCTGCTGCTCCCCCTGCTTATACTCTCTGTCAAATAAATAAATAAATAAAACCTTTAAAAAAAAATTTCAGATCCCTGGGAATAAAGAGGAAATTTTAAAAGTTTTAGAAGGAAAATATGCCACATGTGAAAAATTGTATATAGTGAAATCAGACTGCTCAAGAGCAACACTAGAAACTACAAGGTAATAGGATCTTTACAATTCCGAAAGAAATCGGCAAACTAAAATTTAACTAAATTGTGAACATAAGACAGTGGAATAAATACATTTGTAGGCATATAAAGTAATAAAAGATTTAGCTCTCATGTACTAGGAACCTCCTAGAAGAAGTGCTCCAATGAAATGAAGGAGCAAACCAAACAAAAGAAAAGCAAGGGATCAAGCAGGAGCTCCAATTGAAGAAACAGGCAAAGCATCATCCCAGGACACCTACCAGAGAACTGCCAACGTGGAACTGAAGGAGGATGGAATGCCAGAGGAAAGAGGTCTCCAAGGGAGTAAAATGCAATTGATGGACTACCTGGGAGTCGTTTTATAGCTTTGTCACAAAGTTTAGGGGTAGATAGTAGATATATTAAAAAACAAAAAGCAAGGGAATGAAAAATTGGGCCACTTGTACAAGGAAAGAAAAAGAATCATTCACAGTTCTTTTGTGACAAATAATTAGTAAGTCATAGTAAGTATTAATGTAACCAAACTATATTAGGAAGAGGGGCAGAGAAAGATGGATGGAAATAGTATAAATCTAAATCTTTATATTTCAGAAAAAGCCTATATGTAATATCTAAAACTGAACAACCCACAAATATTAGTATTTAAAAAAAAACTTAGAAATATAGTGGTAAGTTCCAGAAGAAATATGTGCTGAAAGCTGTTGGTGGTTTGTGGGGGTGGGGGCAGCACTCAGCAATGGAAGGTGTGGGGTTCTAGTGTCCGCTATGTTTCATTAAAAACCAACTCATATGCTTCCAGGGAAGATGGTAGAGTAGGATCCTAAGCTCACTTCATTCCATGGATACAATTAGATAACACCCACATCAGTGTAAATAACCCAGAAAACAACCCAAAGACTGGCAGAACACATTCTTCACAGCTGAAGGTAGAGAAGATGCCACATCAAAGAGGATAGGAAGGGCAGAGAGTTGGTCAGGAGCCAAAAAGACCTGTGGACTGTCTCCGGGAGGGAGGGACACTACAGTTGCAGAGACAGGAAAGAAACAGACCCTCACACCAGGCACCCCAGGGACATGGATGAAGAAGATGAATCCCCATGATATTTGGCTTTGAAAACCAAAGAGGCCTAACAATCAGTGGGGCTTAACACCTGGAACTTTAAAAATCAGCAGGCACTGCTCTGGGAGAGCCAAGAGAGTGACAGGAAACTGCCCTTAAGAAGACAACACAACAAACAGCCCTGCTGAGATACAGCACAGAAGCAGCAATTTGAAAAATACCTGGAGTATATGGGAAGGAGATTTATTTACTAATCTCAGAGCATGTGCTGGATGGGTAAGGAACTTTGGGAGACTTCTCCAAGAACAAAAGAGCTATTGCATGTCATTTGGCTCCTCTGCCACTTAGCCTAAACACATGGACCCCTGCAGCACCAACGCTCTGCACCTAGCTGGCTAATAGCTTTCCCTGTCCCCATGTTCTTCTGTGGACATGCCCCTCCATCCAAGCCTGGGCAGTTTTCCTAGGCAGTTGCAGATTCCCTCCCACACCAGACCCGCACAAACCTTGCTAAAACCACGATTCCTAACCTTGCTTTCTCCTGCTGACCTGTCCCCTCAAAAACGCCCTTGCTGGGAGCCCATTCAAAGTGGTACAACAAGCCTGGCAGTTTGCAAGCAGCCCCAGTAGGGGCCAGCACCACCCCAAAGTGACTCCTGAGCTGGTATGAGGGGAAGATAACCACACACACCAGTCCAACTGTGGCCCCAGCAGTGGGCCACAAAAGCTTCTCAGGAAACAACACATGGAATGTGCCCTGCCATTTGATTCTATTGCATCTCTGGCAAATACCTGGTCTGACTCAGCTCAAGTCTAAGGTGGCCCCAGACTGACCCACTAACATCAGAGGAACAAAAGCCTGCTCACAACAAGAAAAGAGAGCCATTGCAAATGAGTGGACTGAAGGCAAAAGTGTCTCATCCACAATAGCAGGGCACATGCAACACACATAGGAGACAACCCTGAATCACCAGGTTCTGGTGAACAGGGTCATTGGACTGCAGGGTACTACAGGACATCTTCATGAGGTCACTACTTCCAATAGCAGGAGACATCACTGACCTTCCTAACACAAAGACACAGACACAGAGAGCTAGACAAAATGAGGAGACAGAGGACCAGGCCGCAAATGAAAGAACAGGACAAAATCATAGAAAGAGAGCTAAACAAAATGGAGATAAGTAATACGCTTGATAGAGAATTTAAAATAATGGTCAAAAAGATACTCACTGGATTTGAGAAAAGAGTGAAGGACCTCAGGGAGACCCTCAACAGAGACATGGAAAACAGAAAAAAGAACCAATCAGAAATGAAGGACTCAATAACTAAAATTAACTAAAATTTAAAATATATTAAATGGAATAAATAACAGACTAGAGGAAGCAGAAGAATGGATCAGTACCCTGGAGGACAGAGTAATAGAAAGAAATCAAGCTGAATAGGAGAGAGAAAAAAATAATAAAAAATGAAAATAGACTAAAGGAACTCAGCGACACCATCAAGTGTAATAACATTTGCATCATAGGGATCCCAGAAGTAGAGGGAGAGGAGGAGGTAGAAAATTTACTTGAAACTGAAAACTTCCCGAATCTGGGGAAGGAAGCAGAAATCCAGATCCAGGAGGCACAGAGAGCCCCCAAGAAAATCAACCCCAGAAGTCCACACAAAGATACACAGTAATTAAAATGGCAAAAAATAGTGAAAAATAATTTTTAAAGCAACAAGAGAAAAGAAAACAGTTATATATAAGGGAAACCTCATAAAGCTATCAGATGATTTTTCAGCAGAAACTTTGCAGGTGAGAGTGGCATGATACACTAAAAATGCTGAAAGAAAAAAAAAATCTGCACCCAAGAATACTCTATCCAGCAAGGCTATCATTCAGAAAAGAAGGAGAGATAAAGACTTTCCCAGACAAACAAAAGTTACAGGAATTCATCACCACTAAACTAGCCCAACAAGAAGTGTTCAAGATGTACCTTTGGTGGAATGAAAAGATCATAAGCAGGAATAAGAAAAGTAAGAAGCACAAAAAGCAGTACAATTAAGTATATCTATAAAAACCAGTCAAGGGATTTACAAATTAAAAGAATGTAAAGGATGACACCATATACCTAAGACAGGTGAGAAACACGTTTCAAACCTAAGTGACCATCAACCATCAATGCATAAACTGCTATATGCATAAGATGTTATATATAAACCTAACGGTAACCACAAATCAAAAACCAGTAATAGATATGCAAAAACACAGAGAGAAAGGAATCCAAGTATATTACTAAAGAAAGCCAGCAAATTATAAGAGAAGACAGCCAAGAGAAGAAAGCAACAGAGAAGAACTACAAAAACAATCATAAACAAATAACAAATGGCAATAAGTACATACCTATCAACAATTAATTTGAATGTAAATGTACTAAACACTCCAATCAAAAGACATAGGATGATGGAATGGATAAAAGAGAAAGACCCATCTCTATGCTGCCTAAAAGAGACTCATTTCAGACTTAAAGACACATGCATATTGAGAGTGAAGGGATGGGAAAGTAAAAAGAAAGCTGAAGCAGCAATACTGATATTGGGCAAAATAGTCTTTTCAACAAAGATTGTAACAAGAGACAGAGAAGGACACTATATAATCATAAAGGGAACAATCCAACAAGAAGATATAACAATTGTATATATTTTTGCACCCAGCATAAGAGCACCCAAATACATAAAGCAGCTAATAACAAGCATAAAGGAAGAAATTGATAGAAATACAATAATAGCAGGGGACTTTAACACCCCACTCACATCATTGGATAGATGATCCAAACAGAAAATGAATAAGGAAACAGTGGCTTTGAAGGACACATTGGGATCAGACGGAGCAAACAGATATATTCAAAACATTCCATCCTAAAACAGCAGAATACACATTCTTTTCAGGTGCACATGGAACATTCTTCAGAATAGATCACGTTAGGCCACAAAACAAGTCTCAACCAATTCAGAAAGACTAAAGTCACACTCCACATCTTTTCCAACCACAACACTATGAAACTAAAAATCAACTGCAAGAAAAACTCTGGAAAGAACACAAATACATGGAGGTTAAGGAATATGTTACTAAACAATGAATGGGTCAACCAGGAAATCAAAGAGGATATCAAAAAATACATGGAAACAAAGTAAAATGGGGGCACCTGGGTGGCTCAGTCTTTAAGCATCTGCCTTCAGCTCAGGTCATGATCCCAGGGTCCTGGGATTGAACCCTGCATTGGGCTCCCTGATCCGCGGGAAGCCTGCTTCTCCCTCTCTCACTCCCCCTGCTTGTGTTCCCTCTCTCACTGTGTCTCTCTCTGTCAATAATACATTTTTTTAAAAATCTTTAAAAAAACAAATGAAAATGAAAACACAATGGTCCAAAAGTTGGGGGATGCAGGAAAAGCTGTTCTATGAAGGAAGTTTATAACAATACAGGCCTACCTCAAGAAGCAAGAAGAATCTCAAACAACCTAACCTTACACCTAAAGGAGCTAGAAAAAGAAGAACAAACAAAACCTAAAGCCAGTAGAAGGAAGGAAATAATAAAGATTAGAGCAGAAATAAACAAAATAGGAAATTAAAAAAATAGAACAGATCAATGAAATTAGGAGCTGGTTCTTTTAAAATATCAACAAAATTGATAAACCTTTAGCTAGACTCAGAAAGAAAGAAAGAAAGAAAGAAAGAAAGAAAGAAAGAAAGAAAGAAAGAAAGAAAGAAAGAAAGAAAGAAAAGAAAAGAAAAGAGAAGGAGGGAAGAGGGGATTTCAAAATCAGAAATAAAAGAGAATAACAACTGACACCACAGAAATAAAAAGGATTATAAGAGAATATTATGAAAAATTATATGCCAACAAATTGGACAACCTAGAAGAAATGGATAAATTCCTTGAAACATACAACCTCCCAAAACTGAAGCAGGAAGAAATAGAAAATTTGAGCAGACTGATTACCAGCAATGAAATTGAATCAGTAATTAAAAAAACTCCCAACAAACAAAAGTCCAGGACCAGATGTTTCACAGGTGAATGCAACCAAATATTTAAAGAAGAGTTAACACCTATTCTTCTCAAACTATTCCGAAAAATAAAACAGGAAGGAAAGCTTTCAAATTCATTCTACGAGGCCACTCTTACCATGATAATAAAAACAGAGAAAACCACTACAAAAAAAGAAAAAAAGAGAGAGAGAGAGAACTACAGGCCAGTATCTCTGATAAACATACATGCAAAAATCCTCAACAAAATATTAGCAAACTGAATCTAATAATACATTGAAAAAAAATCATTCACCACAATCAAGTGAGATTTGTTCCTGGGATGCATGGGTGGTTCAATATTTGCAAATCAATCAACATGATACATTACTTTAACAAGAGAAAGGATAAAAACCATATTATCATTTCAATAGATTCAGAAAAAGCATTTGATAAAGTACTACATCCATTCATGAAAAACCTTCAACAAAGTAGTTTAGAGGGGACAAAACTCAACATAATAAAGGCCATATATGAAAAATGCAAAACTAACATCATAGTCAATGGTGAAAAACTGAGAGCTTTTCCTCTAAGATGGGAACAAGACATGGATGTCCACTCTTACCACTTTTATTCAGATTGTACTGGAGGTCCTGGTCATAGCAATCTGACAAGAGAAAGAAAGAAAAGGCATCCAAACTGGTAAGGAACAAGTAAAACTTTCACTATTCATTATGACATGATACTATATATAGAAAACCCTAAAGACTCCACCAAAAAACTATTAGAACTGATAAATCCAGTAAAGTCACAGGATACAAATTCACTATACAGAAATCCACTGAATTGCAAGTAGCAAAAAGATAACTTAAGAAAAGAATCCCATTTGCAAATGCACCAAAAATTATAAAATACCTAGGAGAAAATTTAACCAAGGAGCTAAGAGACCTATATTCTGAAAACTATAAAACATGCATGAAAGAAATTGAAGGAAAGAAATTGAAGACCACACAAAAAATGGAAAAATATTCCATGCTCATGGATTGGAAGAACAAATATTGTTAAAGTGTCCATCTACCCAAACCAATCTACAGATTTTTTCTTTTAAGATTTTATTTATTTATTTGACAAAGACATAGCAAGAGAGGGAACACAAGCAGGGGGAGCAGGAGAGGGAGAAGCAGGCTTCCCGCTGAGCAGGGAGCCCGATGTGGGGCTCGATCCCAGGACCCTGGGACCATGACCTGAGCCGAAGGCAGATGCTTAATGGCTGAGCCACCCAGACACCTCCAATCTACAGATTTAATGTGATCTCTATCAAAATACCAGCAGCATTTTTCACAGAACTAGAACAAATAATCCTAAAATTTGTATGGAACCACAAATTACCCCAAATAGCCAAAGCAATCTTGAAAAAGAAGAACAAAACTGGAGGTATCACAATACCAGATTTCAGGACATACTACAGAGCCATAGTAATCAAAACAGTGTGGTATTAGCATAAAAAGAGACACATAGATCAATAGAACAGAATAGAGTCCAGAAATAAACCCATAATTACACGGTCAATTATTCTAGGACAAAAGAGGAAAAAATATGCAATAGGAAGAAGTCTCTTCAACAAATGGTTTTGGGAAAACTGGACAGCTACATACAAAAGAATGAAACTGGACCACTTTCTTGCACCATACACAAAAATACACTCAGAATGGATGAAGGACCTAAATGTGAGACCTGAAACCATAAATATCCTATAAAAGAAAACAGGTAATAATTTCTCTGATATTGGCTATAGCAACACTTTACTAGATATGTCTTCTAAGACAAGGGAAACAAAAGCAAAAATAAACTATTAGGACTACATCAAAATAAAAAGCTTCTGCATAGCAAAGGAAATAATCAACAAAACTAAAAGGCAACCTACTGAATGGGAAAAGATAGTTACAAATGACTTATGTGATAAAAGGTTAATATCCAAAATATATTTAAAAAAACTTATACAATTCAATACCAAAAAACCCAAATAATCCAATTAAAAATGGGCTGAAAACATGAACAGATACTTCTCCAAAGAAGACATCCAGATGGCCAAGAGACATATGAAAAGATGTTTAACATCACTCATCATCAGGGAAATGCAAATCAAAACCACAATGAGGGGCGCCTGGGTGGCTCAGTCAGTTAAGCATCTGCCTTCAGCTCTAGTCATGATCCCAGGGTCCTGGGATCAAGCCCTGCATCAGGCTCCCTGCTCAGCGGGGAGTCTGCTTCTCCCTCTGTCCCTCCCCCTGCTTGTGCTCCCTCTGTCTCTCTCTCAAGTAAATAAAATCTTTAAAAAAAACCACAATGAGATATCACCTTATGCCTATCAGAATGGCTAAAATAACAAACACAAGAAACAACAAGTGCTGGCAAGGATATGGAGAAAAATGAATCTTGTGCACTACTGGTGGGAATGTGAAGCAGTGCAGCCACTGTGGAAAACAGTATGCAGATTCCTCAAAAAATTAAAAATAGAATTACCATAAGATCCAGTAATTCCACTACTGGGTGTTTACCCAAAGAATAGGAAAACAGTAATTCAAAAAGATATATGCACCCCTATGTTTATTGCAGCATTATTTACAAAAGCCAAAATATGGAAGCCACCCAAGTGTCCAATGATAGATGAATGAATAAAGAAGAGGTGAGATACACACACACACACACACACACAGAATATTACTCAGCCATATGAAAGAATGAAATCTTGCCATTTATAACAACATGGATGGATCTAGAAGGTATTATGCTAGGTGAAATAAGTCATGCAGGGAAAGGCAAATACCACATGATTTCACTCATATGTGGAATTTAAGAAACAAACAAAATAAAAAAGGGACAAACCCTAAGATAGACTCTTAACTATAGAGAACAAACTGGTGGTTACCAGTGGGGAGGTGGGTAAGGAGATAAGTGAAACAGGTGAAGGGGATTAGAGTACACTTATTGTGATGAGCACTGATTAATGTATAGAATTGTTGAATCACTATACTATATACCTAAAATGAATATAACACTGTATGTTAACTATCCTGGAATTAAAAAATATATGAATTTAAAGAAACAATTCATATCATTTGTTCTTTGAAGCTATGAACATCTATTTCTTTGATAGAAAATAAATAATATTTTTAATTAAAACTAGCAACTAGATACTTTGCTGAAAGTTACTGGACTACCTGGTACAATAAAATACAAACAGGAAAAAAAGAGGTTTGTAACTCCACCAAGTAGATCCACATGCACCATCCTGTTAAACTTGGTCTCCACATCTCCTGACATCTGTGGATAACAGGCTATCTATAACAACACTGCAATCATCAACAACCATACTGGGTCTGAATGATGGTGCTAAAGCTCATGTTCTTTCATGAGTAAGGTGTGCTATTGAACTAAATTTCTTTTCCTTTGACATCCAGAAAGTATATTTTCCAGGGGAAGAGGTATCCCTACAGCTAACAACAAAAAGCGGTCCCTTTATTTTATTATTTTTTAAAGATTTTATTTATTTATTTGACAGAGAGAGACACAGCAAGAGAGGGAACACAAGCAGGGGGAGTGGGAGAGGGAGAAGCAGGCTTTCTGTGAAGCAGGGAGCCCGATGTGGGGCTCAATTCCAGGACCCTGAGATCATGACCTGAGCTGAAGGCAGATGCTTAGCGACTGAGCCACCCAGGTGCCCCAAAGCAGTCCCTTTAAAGAGAAAAACAAAACAAAACAAAACCAGAAACCCTATGAGTCACCACCTAGCTTTAAGCGTAGAAACAAATTTTCTTTAAAATTGTTCTACTGTTAGGATGAGACAAACAAAAATGAACAAATTGGAAGCTTGAACTGAAGGAGCAAATGCCTATCACAACATCTTCCTAACCACAAGAAGAATGGGATTTATTTGCACAATGATCAGGTTTTAAAGCTATATAGTGTAAATTAGTATTATAATCTTCCTGATATTTCTATAATTCCTCTCTATTCTTATTATTACTCTGTCATATATCTTAGTTATTATACTACAGTTTATTCAGATAAGTATCTGAAACTTATTAGCATGACTCTCCTTTATTTAACAAAAGCTATAGGAATATGCCTAGCTAAAAGAAAAATTATTATGTTAGGCGTGGTCACTATTATTGAGTTTTACTATTTTTATACTCTTCTATTTTCTTTCAACCAAAGATTTTTTTAAGATTATACAAACCTTGCTTGAGAAAAAGATGGCAGAGGAGTAGGAACTCTATTCCAACTGGTCGCCGGAATTGAGCTGGATATCAACCTGACAACTCTGAACACCCAGGAAATCAGTAAGAAGATAGATCTGGATCTCTACAAAAAGAATATCGCAGGCGGTTGGTTTTGAGATACGAAGCAGGGAGGCTGTGATTCCGTGGGCACAAATCCAGAGATAAACGGAAGGAGGAGGGAGACGTTGGGAACTTACACTGCCAGCAAGCGATAGCCTCCCACATTGGGGACAGGGCAGACTCGCAGACTGGTAGCGATGGGGAAAGGACTTTAGGGCAGCTCCCCAGACATAAACCCGGAGCGGCGGGGCTGCGCCTGAGAACTAGAGGCAGCTGGCAGTTTTAGAAGCACAAAGGGCAGACACGAACCCCGACCTGGAGGAGAGGACTAGGAGCACTGCTGAGGGGTGCACAACCCAGAACGCTGCAGTTTATAGCAGCACAGACAGAAACGGAGATAGTGTGGCCTGGAAAGCTCACTGAAGAACAGACTGTGATCTCTCTGCTCTGAGGCAGAGGGTTGGAAATGATCTCTTCTGCTCTGGCTCTTGGAAGAGATGAGGAAAGCTGCCAGGGAAAGCCACCCGAGAAAAAAAGCCCCCAAAAACCGGTTTCCACTGAGCCCATCCCCCGCCACAGGGGGCAGGACAACTCTGCCCAAACAGGGTTGCCTGAGTAAGTGTGGCAGGCCCCTCCCACAGAAGACAGGCTGGGAAAACAAGAGGCCAGCAACCCTAAGGTCCCTATAAAACAGGTGCATCTTGCTTGGGTTGTGGTCAATAATTTGGACTCTATACATCCCATCAACCATCCCTCAACAGAATGACTAGGAAGAGGAACCCCCAAAATAGGAAAGACTCAGAGACTATGACTTATGCCACAGATTTACAAATGGATTCAGATATAACCAAGATGTTGGAGATGGAATTCAGGCTAGCAATTGTGAAGACAATAGCTAGAATGAAGAAATCAATTAATGGCAACATAGAGTCTCTAAGGGCAGAAACGAAAGCTGAATTGGCAGAACTTAAAAATGCTATCAGTGAGATCCAATCTAATCTAGATAATCTAACAGCTAGGGTAAGTGAGGCAGAAGAATGAATTAGTGACCTAGAAGACCAATTAATAGACAAAAAGGGAAAAGAGGAGGCCAGGGAAAAACAACTCAGAATCCATGAAAATAGAATCAGAGAAATAACTGACACCATGAAACGTTCCAATGTCAGAATTATTGGAATCCCTGAGTGCGTGGAGAGAGAGAGGACTAGAGAATATATTTGAGCAAATCATAGCTGAGAACTTCCCTAATCTGGGGAATGAAACAAACATTTGTGTCCTAGAGGCAGAGAGGACCCCTCCCAAGATCAAGGAAAACAGGCCAACATGCCGGCAGGTAATAGTAAAACTCGCAAATCTTAGAACCAAGGAAACCATCTTAAGGGCAGTTAGGGGGAAGAGATTCCTTACGTACAGAGGGAGGAGCATCAGAATAATGTCATACCTATCCACAGAGACCTGACAAGCCAGAAAGGCCTAGCAAGACATATTGAGGGTACTAAATGAGAAGAACATGCAGCCAAGAACACTTTATCTGGCAAGGCTGTCATTTAGAATGGATGGAGAGATGCAGAGCTTCCAAGAACGGTAGAAAACTGAAAGAATATGTGACCACTAAGCTGGCCCTTCAAGAAATATTAAGGGGGGGGTCTATAAAAGGAGAAAGACCCCAAGAGTGATATAGATAAGAAATTTACAGGGACAGTCTATAAAAACAAGGTGTTCACAGGCAACATGATGGCAATAAATTCATATCTTTCAATAATCACTCTCAACGTGAATGGCCTAAATGCTCCCATAAAATGGCACAGGGTTGCAGAGTGGATAAAAAGACAGGACCCATCCATATCCTGTCTACAAGAGACTCATTTTGAACCTAAATATACATCCAGACTGAAATTGAAGGGATGGAGATCCATCTTCCATGCCAACAGAACTCAAAAGAAAGCTAAGGTAGCAATTCTTATATCAGACAAATTAGATTTTAAACTAAAGACTGTAGTTAGAGACACAGAAGGACACTGTATCATTCTTAAAGGGTCTATCCAACAAGAAGATCTAACAACTGTAAATATCTACACCCCCAATATGGGAGCAGCCTTCTACATAAGCCAACTATTAACCAAAATAAAGAGTCCTATTGATAATAATACATTAATTGTAGGAGACCTCAATACTCCACTCTCAGCAATAGACAGATCATCTAAGCAGAAAATCAAAGAAACAAGAGCTTTGAATGACACACTGGACTAGATGGACCTCATAGATATATACAGAACATTCCACCCTAAAACAACAGAATACTCATTCTTCTCGAGCACACAGGGAACTTTCTCCAGAATAGACCACATACTGGGTCACAAATCAGGTCTCAACTAATACCAAAATATTGAGATTATTCCCTGAATATTCTCAGACCATAATGCTTTAAAACTGGAACTCAATGACAAGAAAAAATTTGGAAGAAATTCAAACATTTGGAAACTAAAGACCACTCTGCTCAAGAATGTTTGGGTCAACCAGGAAATCAAAGAAGAACTTAAACAATTCATGGACATCAATGAGAATGAAAACACATCAGTCCAAAACCTATGGGATACTGCAAAGGTGGTCCTAAGGGGGAAATACATAGCATCCAAGCCTCACTCAAAAAAAACAGAAAAATCCCGAATTCACCAACTAACTCTACACTTTAAAGAACTAGAGAAAAAGCAACAAACCATGCCTAAGCCACACATTAGAAGAGAAATAATTAAGATTAGAGCAGAGATCAATGAATTAGAAACCAGAAACAGAGTAGATCAGATCAATGAAACTAGAAGCTGGTTCTTTGAAAGAATTAATAAAATCGGTAAACCACTGGCCAGATTTATCCAAAAGAAAAGAGAAAGGACCCAAATTAATAAAATTATGAATGAAAGGGGAGAGATTACGACTAACACCAAGGAAATAGAAACAATTATTAGAAATTATTAACAACAACGATATGCCAATAAACTGAGCAATCTGGATGAAATGGATGCCTTCCTGGAAACCTATAAACTCCCAAGACTGAAACAGGAAGAAACTGACAACATGAATAGGCAGTGATCAAAAACCTCCCAAAAAACAAGAGCCCAGGGCCTAATGGATTCCCTGGGGAATTCTACCAAACATTCAAGGAAAAATAATACCTATTCTCCTGAAGTTATTTCAAAAGACAGAATCAGAAGGAAAGCTTCCAGACCCACTCTATGAGGCCAACATTACCTTAGTCCCCAAACCAAGCAAAGACCCCATCAAAAAGGAGAATTTCAGACCAATATCCCTGATGAATATGGATTCCAAAATCCTCAACAAAATCCTAGCTAATAGGATCCAACAATACATTAAAAGGATCATCCACCACGACCAAGTGGGATTTACCCCAGGATGCAAGGGTGGTTCAACATTCGCAAATCAATCAATGTGATAGAACACCATTAATAAGAGGAGAGAGAAGAACCATATGGTCCTCTCAATTGATGCAGAAAAAACATTTGACAAAATACAGCATCCTTTCCTGATTAAAACTCTTCAGAGTATAGGGATCCTCAAGTTCATAAAATCCATCTATGAAAAACCCACAGCGAGTATCATCCTCAATGGGGAAAAGCTGAGAGCCTTTCCCTTAAGATCAGGAATACATCAAGGATGCCTACTCTCGCCACTATTGTTCAACATAGTACTAGAAGTCCTAGCAACAACAATCAGACAACAAAAAGAAATAAAAGGTATTCAAATTGGCAAAGAAAAAGTCAAACTCTCTCTTTTCGCAGATGACATGATATTTTATGTGGAAAACCCAAAAGATTCCACTCCCGAATTACTAGAACTCATACAGCAATTCAGTAATGTGGCAGGATACAAAATCAATGCACAGAAATCAGTTGTTTTCTTATACACTAACAACGCAACTGTAGAAAGAGAAATTAGAGAAACGATTCCATTTACAATAGCACCAAAAACCATAAGATACCTCAGAATAAACCTAACCAAAGAAGTAAAGGATCTATACTCTAGGCACTACAGAGCACTCATGAAAGAAACTGAAGAAGACACAAAAAGATGGAAACATATTCCATGCTCATGGATCGGAAGACTAAACATTGTTAAAATGTCTATGCTACCCAGAACAATCTATACTTTCAATGCCATCCCGATCAAAATTCCAATGACATTTTTCAAAGTGCTGGAACAAACAATCCTAAAATTTGTATGGAATCAGAAAAGACCCCGAATCTCCAAGGAAATGTTGAAAAAGAAAAACAAAGCTGGGGGCATCACGTTGTCCGAGCTTTATTATAATAAATAAAGTAATATAGTAACTTTGTAATATAGTAAGCTATATTACAAAGCAGTGATCACCAAGACAGCATGGTACTGGCACAAAAACAGACATATAGACCAATGGAACAGAATAGAGAGCCCAGATATGGACCCTCAACTCTTTGGTCAAATAATCTTCAACAAAGCAGGAAAAAATATGCAATGGAAAAAAGACAGTCTCTTCAATAAATGGTGCTGGGAAAATTGGACAGCCACATGCAGAAGAATGAAACTCGACCATTCTCTAACACCATTCACAAAGATAAACTCAAAGGGGATGAAAGACCTCAATGTGAGACAGGAATCCATCAAAATCCTAGAGGAGAACATAGGCAGTAACCTCTTTGACATCGGCCACAGCAACTTCTTTCAAGACACATCTCCAAAGGCTAGTGAAACAAAAGCAAAAATGAACTTTTGGGACTTCATCAAGATAAAAACTTCTGCACAGCAAAGGAAACAGTCAACAAAACAAAGAGGCAACCCACGGAATGGGAGAAGATATTTGCAAATGACACTACAGATAAAGGGCTGGTATCCAAGATCTATAAAGAACTTCTCAAACCCAACACCCAAAAAACAAATAATCAAGTCAAAAAATGGGCAGAAGATATGAAAAGACACTTCTCTGAAGAAGACATACAAATGGCTAAGAGACACATGAAAAAATGTTCATCATCATTAGCCATCAGGGAAATTCAAATCAAAACCACACTGAGATACCACCTTACACCAGTTAGAATGGCAAAAATTGACAAGGCAAGAAACAACAAATGTTGGAGAGGTTGAGGAGAAAGGGGAACCCTCTTACACTGTTGTGGGAATGCAAGTTGGTACAGCCACTTTAGAAAACAGTGTGGAGGTACCTCAAAAAATTAAAAATAGAGCTACCCTATGACCCAGCAATTGCACTACTGGGTATTTACCCCAAAGACACAGATGTAGTGAAAAGAGGGGCCATATGCACCCCAACGTTCATAGCGGCAATGTCCACAATAGCCAAACTGTGGAAAGAGCTGAGATGCCCTTCAACAGATGAGTGGATAAAGAAGATGTGGTCCATATATACAAGGGAATATTACTCAGCCATCAGAAAGGATGAATACCCAACTTTTACATCAGCATGGATGGGACTGGAGGAGATTATGCTAAGTGAAATAAGTCAAGCAGAGAAAGTCAATTATTATATGGTTTCACTTATTCGTGGAACATAAGGAATAGCATGGAGGACATTAGGAAAAGGAAGGGAAAAACGAAGGGAGGGGGGAATCGGAGGGAGAGATGAACCATGAGAGACTATGGACTCTGAGAAACAAACTGAGGGTTTTAGAGGGGAGGGGGGTGGGGAGATGGGTTAGCCTGGTGATGGGTATTAAGGAGGTCACGTACTGCATGGAGCACTAGGTGTTATATGAAAACAATGAATCATGGATCACTACATCAAAAACTAATGATGTATTTGCATGGTGACTAACATAATAAAATAAAATTAAAAAAAAGAGATTGTACAAACCTTACACTTGAAAAAAAACATGATAAACAGAATAAATATTATTTGATGATATAACCACATAGAAATAAAAATTCACTCAGACTGGGGAAAAAAAGGACATACAGGCTTATATAAAATCCCTTGTGACACATTAGAAAATAAATAAGCAATAGCCAGAAGCTGGGATGCAAGACAGTTGTTACACATTATCTCCTTCCAGATCTTTTCTCCTCCTTCTTCCAAGTGTTCGTAAACAAGTTGAAGCTTAAGTTGGAAGGTACTTGAAAAATCCCCTAGCCCAACCCTGACACTGAGCAAGAAGCTCACTCACAACATCTGTGAAAAAGAGCTCTTAAACCCGACTAACTGACCACAGTTCTCAAAGCAGGCTATTAGTGATACTACCAGCCAAGGTAGCCTTCTCCATTCTTTTTATTTTTTTATTTTAGATTTATTCTTTTTTTTTTACAGAGAGAGCAAATACAAGCAGGGGGAGTGGTAGGCAGAGGGAAAGGGAGAAGCAGGCTCCCGGCAGAGCAGGGAGACTGATTCAGGGCTCGATCCCAAGACCCTGGCATCATGACCCGAGTCGAAGGGAGACGCTTAACCGACTGAGCCATCCAGGCACCCAAACAATAGCCTTCTCCATTCTTAAGCAACTTGAGTTTTTAGAAAATTCTTCCCCCTCTTTGGCCAGCTGGGACCTGGATGGGCGGGCGTTACACCAGGGATGGTGTAACCACTGTGGCATTTGCTTGTAGGACAGATCAGTCAGGCACCCAACTGACTTTATAATTTGGTGTGCAAACTGGAGCACAGAGTCAAAGGGGGTGCTAGAAGTCATTATACCAGGACTATCCCAGGCAGTCTGGTATATGTGAGCACCCTCACTATCAGTAAGGGAGACAGGGTCCAGGCCCAAAAGAGAATGGCAGGATTTGGGAAGGTCATCAGGACCTCCACCAGCTGGGTTTGAGCTCAGAGCTTGGCGTATTCTTGTCAAAACAGCAAGGCCGAGACCTAGCGGCTCAGGCTAGGCAAACGACATGTTATGGAAAGTTTGGGGAATGAGAGGCATTTGCATGTCTGCATACCAAATAGCAGACTCAGGCTTAGGATAACAAAATTAATTCCAGACCACTGATGATGAGGGAAAAGACCCCCATATAGTCAAGGTATGTTCCCGCACAAGGCAGGGCCAAGCCTGCAGATTCTGGACTATAGTGGCTACAACCTAGTAGGCCTAGAGACGGTACAGCTGATTGTAACTACTTCAGTTTTTTGAAACAACAGAGAAGAAATGGCCCTTTTCTCTATGAAAGTCCTTCAAATATTTGAAAACAGCTTTTACAACTGCCTGTTGTCATTTCTTCCACTAGCTAAACATACACAGTTTCTTCAGCTCAGGAAATGTCATGCTCCAAACGGAGCATGCTGGTATTCCAGATGAGGGCCCACCACATCAGAGTGGGGCAGAATTATCATACAACACATGCTTAGTGCAAGGGCACTTTCCATTAGTGGCTCACATTAACTTTGTGATCAAATAGCTCCGCAAGAACTTTTTCATAGAATTCTGCTATCAAGTCAGGCCTCTTCCATTCTTTACTTGGAAATTTTAATCCTTTGATCCCAAATGAATGACTTTATGCTCATCCCATTAAATTTGGAGGCACAGGGGAGGGAAATGCCTAGGTTGATGCTCTGGCTCTGCAGCTTGCTCTCTGTGGCTTTGAGCCAACCACTTATCACTGATCCTCGGCTTCCTACTGAGGGAGAGGCTGAGGATCAGATGAATAAATGTATGTGAAAGCATTGTGTAAACTATGAAGTAAAATCAGGATCTAAGCTCACATGTATTTTTTTATTTGTTCATTCTACAAATTTTTATTCAATACCTACAACCAGATACTACACTGGCTACTGGGGATATAATTCTGGCCTACAATCAATGCTTACAGAGATGATATAGTTCTCTGCCTCTTGAGTTTCTCATTTATACAATTAACTATCTGTTCCAGTTTTGTGTTACCTAAAAATGTGGTAATTCCTTTATGCTTTTTCTAGATCTCTTTATTAACATTTTAAATTATATGGAAGATGATTCTTGCAGCATTCTAGTGAGATCTTTTTTCAAGTTGTTACAAGTTATTAATTCTCACTGGATGCAGTTTTTCACAGAAATCCACATAGTTGTAGACTACCACCTAATTGCGAGTGCACAAGTTTTCTGCAACTTCTCCCCCACCCCCTTAGCAGCTGTGTCTGTTGTATTATGGACACTCTTGCCCTTGGAAGCTGCGGGAAGTCACTCTCTTCATGGCACCCGAGACTACCACTCCTAGTCTGGCTGAGATAGAAAGCAGGCTGATAACTATGTACTGTCTTGGATTTCCACGTATTTCCCCATCGTAACTAAAGAACATAGTGAAAACCTGCCAAAGTCTATTTGCTGTTGCTCATCTGCTAGGTGATTTGGCAACTGGGGCAGCTTTTCTGTCTGACTTGATAGTACAGCTGGAGAACTGAAAGGAGTGAAGGATGGCATCTACTAGGCAGGGGGACAAAAAGAAGGGCTGACTTCTCTTCAGTTTCTTTCTCATCCTTCCTTTTGGCAGGCTAAACCCAAAATCTATTGCACAGAATCATTTACTGTAGGCAATACTTTAAAACCAGTTTTCAAATTTCCATTTACCAGACTATGGATATAGCTTTGTTATAGAATATTTCTTTATAATGTTAGTACTGCAGGGCTCAGTGAAGGTTTAAGTGATATAAATTGTTCATTCATTCATTCTACAAATAGTAACTGAGCACAGAGGACACAGTAGTGGATGCTACAATATTCTGGGAGATCAGAAGTGTGGTCAGAATGAAGCAATAGGACTCCTCTGTGCACAAACCAGCTTTAAAACTGTCAGGGAATGTTTGAGGGACTCCACCACAATCATGGCATGTTTGAAGATACCGAAAAGGATGCCTAATCAACACTGCTTGATTTGCACCAGACCCAAAGCCCAGAGGAGCACTTGAACTTGGTCACAATTGTATACACCTAGCTAATGGACTGGCAGGCCCTGGAAGGGGACTGGAAAAAGAAACAGGGGACATCTGAAAGAAAAAGCACATGAGAGATCAGTTTGGTAGAACGAGTCTGAACAGCAAGGCTTGCTGTTAGGGAGGAAATGACAGCAGTTACTATGTCTGGCTGCTGTGCATGGCTGGAAAAAGAAGGGGCAGGATAGAGAGGAAAGAACTATGCGCACTAGGGCCCCAACCCCCACTTGTGATGAACCCCTCTGGGCATAAGGAACCAATAGCCTTATTCTGCTAATTGCAGAGAGAACACAGGAGCAGTAGAGAGACTGGGCTAAGTCATGAAGAGGTCCCTGGCAGGATAAAAGAGAGCAAAACAAGGGTATCAAAAGAAAAAAAAAACAAAAACCCACTGGTCAATAGAGCAGAAAGATTGAAGAGCCTCAGATGTCATTTCCACATGGACTCTTAGAAGGAATATCTTGAGGGCGAACTCTTCAGAACAAAAAGCTGAACATTTTGCTAATCAAGAGGAAAGGAGTCCCAGTTCAGTAAGATCTGGGGTACTGCAGGTCAAATCTGGGAAATATCCATTTTGGATCAAAGAGTTAAAATTAGATGTCATATCTTTATGATGGGTAAATAAGTTTCAGTCAGTACCACCATCCATATGACCATAACATTTAAAAATACTAAGCTTATGATCACTGATAATCTTTAAAGAAGAACCACTTTTTGATTGACTTTTTGATAACTGACTGGCTTGACAAAGAGGTACAATAGGAGAAATCTTAGTATGATTTCATTCCTGAGAATGGATACAGAAAATATTCGCTTATATAACACTTATTTGCTGGATCATTTATTTGCTATAAATGCATAATTAATAATTGGCAAAAACAATAAATAGGCACTTCTTACATTGTGTTGGTTGGTTGAGAAGTCTTAGAACTTCTTGTTTGTACAGAGATTCATCTTTAATCAGCATTTGGGCTGCTTCCAAATTCACTGGATTTTCTAGCACTGGATTAGAAAGCATAACCTATAGGAAAAAAATATAAAAATTAAAGTTTTTAAAGTAAATTTTTTGCTAGAGCAAAAAGACAAGCCAACACATACAACAGTAACAAGCATTTATTACATGGCTACTATGTATCCATCTGGAGACAGATACAAAGACAAATGAGACATAGTCCGTCTCAAGAAACTCTTGGTCTATCTTGATGTTATCCTGTACATTCATGAGCCAAACATTAGGATCAAAACAAGTTACAAGTTCCTTCCTCTAGCCTATTCCTTTCTATCACATGAATTTAAATTCAATTTACATATAAAGGAAACTAAACATTAGGAAACACTGAAACATTTCCATTAAAAAATAAGTTTAATTTTTAACGTAAGATCATATTTAGATCATGGATAAACAAACGTATGTAATAAGGCTGTGTATACTGTGTATACTTCAACATCCCTCCAGATCATTGAATGAATTTGGTGTCTATAGTTTTCTATTGCTGCTGTGACAAATTAGCACAAATTTAGCAGCTTAAACCAATACAGATTTGGGGCACCTGGGTGGCTTAGTCGTTAAGCATCTGCCTTCAGCTCAGGTCATGATCCCAGGGTCCTGGGATCGAGCCCCACATTGGGCTACCTGCTCAGCAGGAAGCCTGCTTCTCCTTCTCCCACTCCCCCTGCTTGTGTTCCCTCCTTTGCTGTGTCTCTCTCTGTCAAATAAATAAAATCTTTAATGGAGCACTGGGTGTTATACGCAAACAATGAATCATGGAACACTACATCAAAAACTAATGATGTAATGTATGGTGATTAACATAATAAAATTAAAAAATCTTTAAAAAAATACAAATTTATTATCTCACATTTCTGTAGGTGGCTAGTCTTAGGTGGTCATTCTGGTTTCTCTTTTCCAGATTTAGTAAGACTAAAATCAGTGTTGGCTGGTTGGGCTCTTATCAGAGGTTCTGAAAGAATGTTTCCAACCTCATTCACGTTGTTAGTTGAATTCAGTCCCTTGCATTTGTAGGACTGAGGTCCCTGTTTCTTTGCTGGCTGTTAGCTGGGGGCCATCCTTAGCTCCAAGAGATCTCTTGCAAATTACATCTGGACCCCTACATCTCAGAGCAATTAAGGTATGAAAAATCCTTCTTATGCTTGGAATCTCTCTAATGTTCCTTCCTGCCACATCCATTCTCCTTCCACTCTATTTCTCTGAGCAACCCTTGTGCCTTCCTCTTCTATTGTTAAGGGGTTATAATAATTACTTTGTACACCTGTATAATTCAGGATAACTTTCCCATTTTAAGGTAAGCTGATTAGTAACTGTAATTCCATCTGCAAAGCCCTTTTACAGCAGTATGTAGATTAGATTAAATAACCAGAGGATGGGAGCCCTAGCGGGATATCTTTAAAATTCTGCCTGCCACCTGGGTGGCTCAGTCCATTAAGCATCTGCCTTTGGCTCGGGTCATGACCCTGGGGTCCTGGGATGGAGCCCTGCATCAGTCTCCCTGCTCAGCAGGGAAATCTGCTTCTGCCCCTCCCCCTCCTCATGTGTGCATGCATGCACGCGCGCACTCTCTCTCTCTCAAATAAATAAAATATTAAAAATAAAATAAAATTCTGCCTGCTATAGTATATGTGCATATGGACAAAATAGGGGACCAGTAGTAATGAAAACTTAATAGTTCTGCTAGACCATGATCTTGTTTATCTAGTACCTCAAAATTATTTTCCCAAATTGCAAATATTTATTCAATAATTTCAGTATTTTGAATAGTATAACACGCAAATTAGATAATAAAATATAGCCAAAATAATAACTACCAGAATACTAAGTGTAGATGTAGTTCAAAGTGGCTAAATGACTTAAGTGTCTTGGAAACGATGGCAGTCATCACTAATGAAAGCAATAATCTGACATCTGATATTTCAAAGGCAATAAGAATTTACTGCTGTTATTTGAGTTTTTCTGTTTGGAAAAGACATTTGAACATATCTCCAAGGATATTCTAAGTTGCTGAAATAAGGATTCAGTGTGGATTGCACTATACCTTTCAAAGTGGGTAGGAAGCAGATGAAACTTATCTTCAAGAGTAAGCTTTTGGTCTTTGGCTGGAGTGATAATCCTACTCAGAGAGGCACATCTGGTAAAGTTTATTCAATGCTCTTTGCATTGACACTATGCCTAAGACCTTTTCATATTATGTGTACACAAGCTACTAAGTATACTTAATGATTTTTAAGAACTGGAATATATTGAAATGTATGAATCAGACACCTTGCTAAAATAGTAAAAAGAAAAGGTCCAACTTTTATTTTTTTATAGACTTTATTTGTCAGAGAGAGAGTGTGCATTCACGTGCATGCAGGAGAAGGGGGAGGG
This sequence comes from Mirounga leonina, assembly GCF_011800145.1. NCBI lineage: Eukaryota > Metazoa > Chordata > Mammalia > Carnivora > Phocidae > Mirounga > Mirounga leonina. Next base: position 42,360,297 of record NW_023270447.1, read on the forward strand.
GCAGAGGGAGAAGCAGTCTCCACACTGAGCAAAGAGCCGGATGTGGGACTTGATCCCAGGACTCTGGGATCATGACCTGAGCTGAAGGTAGACGCTTAACTGACTGAGCCCCCCCAGGCGTCCCAAGGTCCAACTTTTAAATTAGCCATGTGATAGTGTGGAACAACATAAGCATCTTTCCAGGGGATAAGTACAAAAAACTGGAGCATCAGTAAAAAACTACAACAGTAGGTAGAATTTATAATTTCCAATTAGTTAAAGCCCATGAATTTGGAATTCCTTCTATGGATGGGTGTTGCTTTTTACCTTCGCATTATATATTGAAGTACAAGTGTTCTTATAATCTTTTATAAGATTATAAAAATTTTAGGAGGAGATGATTAGTATATTTAGACTTTAAAATATTTTAAACACCATTTCAAATGCCACTCCCTTGAGTAACAATGTGATAACTATACATATGTCTCATCTATTGTTCAAAGGGAAATACTCAGAAATTACGGTCTGTGTACTGTCCATTACAGTAGGCACCAGCCATACGTGGCTATTTAAATTGAAATTAAAATACATTAAAAACCCAGTTCTCCTCAGTTACACTAGCCACATTTCAAGTGCACAGTAGCCACATGGCTAGTGCCTACTGTATTGGACAGCGCAGATACTGGACATTTCCATCAGTGCAGAAAGTTCTACTGGGCAGCACTGACCTTGAAAGAAGTATTGAATAGCCATTAAAATATTAACTGCAGCAATATGAAAATTACTTGAGATAAAGTGGTAAGTGAAAAATAAATAGGTCAAATAATTTGTCCATATAAACCATATTTGGAACGATGTAAAAAATTCAGGTTCATTCTTTCATTTGTGTTACTTAGCATCCACTGTCAACATTGTCCTAGGTGGGTACTGGGGAATCAGAGATGAATTGGACCTGTTCCCTGACCTCGAGGAGCCTGTAGTCCAATAGGGGAAGACATAGAAGAAAACAGTATGTGCATTACAGTATTACAGTCCTCTGATAGAAATCTGCCTAGAGTACCACTCAGTGGGTGGGAGACAAAAGAAACCCCTCAAGTACCAAAGCCGTCAATTCTACCTCTGAAAGAAAGTCAGGAAAGGTATCCCAGTGGAGGACTCATTGGCCCTGACTCTTCCAGTGTATGAAGCTTCTTCCCAGACAGACTGAGCAAGAGAGTAGCAAGAGAGAAGGAGAAAATGGGTTGCCAGTCAGAAATTAGACTAAGCACTTTTTAAGGTTCAAGACTTGCTTGGTTTGTAACTTTAGAATTGAGAACTCTATAAATGTTTTTTAACGTGAATTGAACCAAGCACTGTGAGTGAAGAAAAGCATGAAAATATAATAGGAGTGGGGCTGCATGGTGCTGTTAGAGAGTCTGAAGCCCAGCTGTGAGGACAAGTAGATAGTTTGTCAGGCAAGAGAACTGAGGCTAACCCTGCAGTGAATAGTGCTACTGAAAGATTTTAAACAAAAACATGGGAGAAAACATTAGAGGGAAATGCTAATCACAGTAGGGTTAAGGTTTTTCTTTATGACTATCATTGATTTTCCTTTTCTTTCTACTATCTCTCTTTTTTTTAATTTGAGAGAGAGAGCGAGCATGCTCTGGATAAGTTGTATTAATGGGGGGGGAGGGGCAGCGGGAGAAGGAGAGAGAAAATTCCAAGCAGACTCCCCACTGAGCCTCAAAACATTCAGTTTTATTATTCTTTTTAATTTAAAGATTTAATTATTTGAGAGAGAGAGAGAGCACATGCTTGTGCAGGGGTAGGGGGACAGAGGGAGAAGGGAGAGAGAATCTCAAGCAAACTCCCTGCTGAGCACAGAGCCTGATGTGGAGCTCCATCTCACCACACTGAGATCATGATCTAAGCCAAAATCAAGAGTCAGATGCTTACTGACTGAGCCACCCAGGCGCCCCTCAGTTTTACTCTTCTTAAGGCAGATCCTAATTCAGGTAGAAGAGATAGGACTATGACTCAGTTTGAAGGAATCAAAAAGATCAACCCCAGATATTTGCAGATCATGCTCACTTAGTTCTTTACAGTTTTTGTTCAAATGTCTCTCCCCAAACACGGCTTAGCACAGGTAGGTGCTCAATACATATTTGTAGAATGAATGAATGGGTAAGTTTGGACATTTAATCTCTAAGAAAGATTGCTTTTCTCAGTATACTAAGATGACTAGACAGAAAATTTTTTTTCAAAAATAAGAAATGGGATTTGTATTATAATTCTATGTGATTGAGAGAATTCAATTCAGCCAGAATACTACATTTCTGTAAGTATTCCAAATAATCAAAATTTAATAGTTTATCTTCAGATACTATTAATGATGAGTAGGTCCATGGGAAAGTGCCATTGAAATAATTTATTTTAGCACCAGATGAGAAAAGAGGTTTTTTGAGGGTCAGAAATAACAGAACACTGAGGCATGCTCCTAAGGACCATGAATCCAGGGGACCTAGGGGCATTCCAGAAACAGGCAACAATCTGAGGGGAGGAAAAAAATCCCTGCTTTAGTTGTTCACTGAATTTGATATGAAAGTTTATAAAAGAGCAAGTAGCTAAGCACTGTCAGAAACAAAGGATAAAGCTGAACATTTTAAGTTGTAGTCATTTGGTTCACCTTTCTAAGGAAGACAAGATTCATGAATGAGGAAAGATCATATCCAATATTACGAAGTAAAGTTAGAAGCCAGAAGAAAACTTGAGACTATATTTCTAGAATTGAAACCATCCAGTTCTTTTCTAAATAAAACATATATTCTTTCATTGTAAAGGGCAGTAACTATCAATTTCACTTTAAAATAATATTTATAAGTTCCACTTTATAGCCTTGGTGTAAAAATGCTATTGACTTAAATAAGTTTACTCAAATCCTTCAAACATTTAAATATTCCTTGTACATCTTATTCCATATATTTTGAATAACTGGGATAGTTGAAAGTATTAAAGAGAGCATTACATTAATCTGTTCTTACCTGGAGGGTAAGTAAGATGCTGCTCAAGGTATAGCTTGTATTCCACTTATCGGGGTCATCCAAAATATCTATACAAGCGCGACCAGTATTTTGGTCTACTGTATTAAAATAATACACGAATATTCACACATAGAATACAGTTATTATTTAAAATATCATGGGCAAAATCAGAAAGCAAAAGACAAAGCAGAAAAGTATTTTCAATGAATGTGACCGACAGCTGATATAGTACAGCTATTAAAAGCACAGGCTTTAGGGGCGCCTGGGTGGCTCAGTTGGTTAAGCAACTGCCTTTGGCTCAGGTCATGATCCTGGAGTCCCTGGATCGAGTCCCTGGATCGAGTCCCTGGATCGAGTCCCGCATCGGGCTCCCTGCTCGGCGGGGAGCCTGCTTCTGCCTCTAACCCTCCCCCCTCTCATGTACTCTCTCTCTCTCTCTCTCTCATTCTCGCTCTCTCAAATAAATAAATAAATCTTTAAAAAAAAAAAAAAAAAAAAGCACAGGCTTTAGTGTCAGACACTCGGAGATCTGAACGTTGACTCCCCCGCCTGTCAGCTCTGCTATGTTGAGCAATTTAACTTCATCTCTCTAGGTCTCACTTTCCTAATATGCGAAATGGGGATATCATGAGAGTACTTTCCTTCACTGAAAAGAATTAAAAAATAAAGTACTTCATAGAGTACCTGACATGTGGCAAATCCCCCCTCAATGATAGACATTATTAACAATAGTCTTATTAATATATAAAAAAAAAGCTTTTGTAAATGACTCAGAGAAACATTTCTACTCTAACAGAAAAATCTTGCAATAAAAAGTTAAGAACTGAAAAGAAACTTTTGAAAAAGTGAAAAGAGGGGTGTTGGATTTGACATTGTACTGTAAAACTACAATAATGAGAACTGCAGAGTGGGACATGAGATTAAACAATGTGATAAGAGCCTTTAGAAACAAAACCTAGGGGCGCCTGGGTGGCTCAGGCGTTGGGCGTCTGCCTTCGGCTCAGGTCATGATCCCAGGATCCTGGGATCGAGCCCCGCATTGGGCTCCCTGCTCAGTGGGAGGCCTGCTTCTCCGTCTCCCACTCCCCCTGCTTGTGTTCCCTCTCCTGCTGTGTCTCTCTGTCAAATAAATAAATAAAATCTTTAAAAGAAACAAAACCTAGTATGTATTAAAACTGTTGTATGTTAAAAGTGCAATTATGATTCAGCAGCAAAAGAAGATTATCAACAAATGGCATTAATAAGCACTGTGCAAATTACTGATTGTCCTTTGGTATTTGCACTTCCTTTCTTCCATCTCTTCTGGAATAAGGAGCACTATGCCTGCCCCCCATCTCCATCCCTCTGTGTGGTTTTAGATAAATACCTGCTTGCCCACATTTTCCCCAGCCTTTCCTCCAGCAAGATGTGGACATGTAACTAAGTTGTAATTGTGGGATAACAGCAGAAGGAAAGTGTGAAACTTCTAGATATACTTCCTGATGGGAGCTGTTTTGCCCTCGTTTTCTTTTCCCCTTCCCATTGGCTGGAAATGGTCACAGAGTAAAAGTCTTACATTCAAAAATGATAACCGCACGTTCAGGATGGCAAAACCTCCCTGCCAGCTTTGTTTTCATACACAGACTGGAAAGATATCAAGAAGCTTGACCTATGCCCTAACAAATTAATTAAATCAGTATTAAAAAAAAAAGAATGGAGTTAAATATGAAAAATAAGACTACAGAATAACTAAAAGAATATTAAAATAATGATTTGACTGTATTTGGGGAAGGGATCATCTAAGTTTAAAAGTAACTGCAAAAATCTCAAAGGATGAGACTAATAGATTTGACTACAGAAAATTTTTTAAATCCCAGGTATAAAAAAAACCAGCATAAGCAAAATTTTAAAAATTAGTGACAAAGGGAAATATTCGCAATATCTAAGACAATGTAATAACACTGTTAAGTCTGATGGTTCACAAAATAAGAAATACAATCAACAGACATGAAAAAATGTTTAACTCACAAGTATTCAAAGAAGTGCTTATTAAAATAACAGTGACATTCTTATTAAATTGGCAAAAAATGCCTCTGAAGTTTCAATGCCCAGATATGGAGAGTGCTAAAATGACGACTTTATACACAGTTATTGATGGAAGTGTAAATAACATCCCAAAAGGCAACCTGGCTTTATGTATCTGAAGACAGAACCCTATAGAGCCATCCTTCGGAGTTTGGAGGCTAATAAATCATACTCCCCTCCTCCCAAGCTCATATATAATGAAATAGACCTAAGTGTTGAAAGATGGAAGTAAAAAAATCAATTTTATTGTAGGTAAGACTGAAATGGAGAATGCATGTGATCAATGGCTTTACTCGAGCTCCACAAAGTCCCCCTGATTTGAACTTAACACCCAAACTGAAGGCTTGCCTGTTTCCTGCCTGGAGAAAGCCATAGGGAACCCATTCTAAGGGAAGACTGGCTGGAAAGAAAGTGTTGAGCCACACATGTTCAATTTTTTTCTCCTATTTCCTCAATAGGTAAGTCACTCAAGGAGTGCGGGAGGGAAAGAAGAGCAATCACAAGTTTTCTGTACTTTCCCTCCTAGAGACAGAGGTTCTCCGTATTCTGTGGAAATGGAAGGTGTGGGGACTAGGGGATGAGAACACTGACCCCCACTACATTTAACCAGTAATTCCACTCCTGTTTATGTTAAGCAAATAATAGCAACTGTATACAATGAATTGTGTACCATAAATTTAATTTTATACCTTAAAAATAGGTTTTAATTACAAAGTAATAATATACTTGGAAAAAATTATATAAAAGTACATGGTGATTACACGGAGCACTGTGTGTTATACGCAAACAATGAATCATGGAACACTACATCAAAAACTAATGATGTAATATATGGTGATTAACATAAAAAAAGAGTACATGATGATTAACATAATAAAAAATAACAAAATAAATCATATTTTACAAATAAAAACAAGTATGTAAAGTAAAATATGAAAGCTCCCTTGCCTACTAATACCACCTCTTCAGAGTTATTACCAGTTGGTCTAGGGACACCTGGGTGGCTCAGTCAATTAAGCATCTGACTCTTGGTTTCGGCTCAGGTCATGATTTCAGGGTCTTGAGATCAAGCCTTATGCCAGGCTCTGTGCTCAGAGTGGAGTCTGCTTGAGAGATTCTTTCCCTCTCCCTCTGCCCCTCCCCGTTTGTGTGCATGTGCATGCATGTGCTCTCTCTCTCTCTCTCCAAAATAAATAAATAAATAAAATCTTCAAAAAAATAAATCTACCAGTTGGTCTATACAAATACACATACACACGTGTGTGTGACTGTGTGTATCGTTTTTGTTTTTTTTTTTTATTAAATGGAATTATATCTCACGTGTTATTCTTTGAAGGTTTTTTTTTTTTTTCATTTAACAGTAAATCATCAACATATTTCTGGACATATTTATGAAAAAATATTTGAGCACCAGCTATGTGCCAGGTAAGGAATATTCTAGGAATAGCAGTGACCAAAAAGTCTAGCTGTTTATATCTTCCTTGTGATGTATACAGCTATAAGATATTTTACTTAAAAATTCCTATATTAACAGACACTGGGATTATTTCCCTTTTCCCTATTTCCAACATTGTTACTGGGAACAAACATATTTAAATATTATACATACTCTTCCACACTTGTGCTAGTATTTCTATAGAATAATTTATAAACACGGTATTACAAGGATTTAGGGCTATTTGCATTTTATAGCTGATTAGAAACTATCAACTGCTTCCCCAAAAGGTCACACTGAGGTCATCATTATATCAGAGAACCCACCCACCCACATTTGCCACCCCTACTAAAATTGTTAAATTTTTAACATTTTGTAAACATAAGCAATGAATCATAAATTTTTGTTTTAATATGCATTTATTTTCTTACTAGTGAAGCTGAACACCTTTTTATGTTTATTTTTGTTATGTTTCTTCTATCAAGTGTTTGTTTATAGCCTTTGCCTGTTTTTATATTGCTTTATTTTTTCTTATTGATTCTTAAGTGTTCTTTATATGTAGATATTCTGTTTTACACATTGCAAATATTGTATCTTGGTTTGCAAAAGTCAATGTATTTTGTCTCTGTTTATAATACTGTTGGCTGTAGAGAAGTTCTAAAAAGTTTATGTAGTTTAATGTGTCATGCTTTTTTCAGTTACTAGGTTTTATCATATTTAGAAAAGCCTTCCTCCCAAGCCGATTAAAAATTCTATTTGATTTTCTTCTTTTTATTTAAGATTTTATTTATTTATTTGACAGACAGAGAGAGAGAGCGAAAGAGGGAACACAAGCAGGGGGAGTGGGAGAGGGAGAAGCAGGCTTCCCTCCAAGGAGGGAGCCTGATGCAGGGCTTGATCCCAGGACCCTGGGATTATGACCTGAGCAGATGCTTAATGACTGAGCCACCCAGGTGCCCCTGATTTTCTTCTTTTTAGTATTTAAAACTTTTAGACTTTTTGATACATCAGGAATTCATTTTGTATATAACTTGACTAGCAATCTAACTCATTTCTTTCTAAAATGTTAATGTCAGTCCATTATTTTTTATGATAATAAAATCAGATCAAATGAGAATATTGAATACAAGAATAGTTAAGTTTATCATTTAGTCATTAAAAATGACCTTTTGAAGACTGTTTAATAATCCAGAAATAAACATGTCATTTTATAAACTTCATATGTAATACTTCAACTATGTAGAAGAAATACATACATAGTAAAAAGAAAATACATTTGTTTAAATATTGAGAGGAATAGCTCTCTGAATTAGCAAAGTGATAATTTTTTTCTGCCTTTTTGTATTTTCCCCGATAAGCATGCTTACTAAATATAACCATAACAACGTTTTTAGAAACATTATCAAACACTTATAAGGAACAAGGATAATAGGGACAGAGCCCCAACGACAAAAATCTCATTTGGCGCTTACCATTTGGATGAAAAGGAATTGTTAGGAATTTCACAACTGGAGGGACAAAATTGTATTGTGACGTAAAGTTTATTTTCAGTTGGAAGAATAATCCTATGATAAAGAAACAAACATTTTTACTTAAAATAATAACTTAAGTGTCATGTTGTATTGATTAATTGAAACCTGAAGTTTCTCTTTAGCTTAGCCTCCTCGAGGTCCCTAGAGTTTTATAAGTAAATTGGATCATACGGTACATAAAGTCCTCTAGATAGTCTAATAGACTCCTCACAATCTAATTCCACTGTGTTTTCATCCTGTTTCCCACCAGTCCTTTCCATCCACTAACTCCATCCCCTAACACCTGCCCCTTTCACTGTATTGCTCATATTTACTGAACTCACTGTTTTAGAACTGTCTCTTGTTCATAAGCTTTTGCCATGCTGTTTACGCAGACTGAATTTCCTTCCCCTCCTTCCAAACCTAACAAACTCTTACCCATTCCTCAGGATTCAACTCAAATGTCACTTCCTTGAGAAGCCAGCCATTCCTGACCTTCTAAGACAAAAGTAACTAATCACTGTCTTCTCAGCATTCCAGTCAGGATCCATTAATAGCACATATTAGATTTTATTATAATTAACCACTTACATTTTTCTCCCCTACTTCACTCAACAACTCTATTTTGTTAATCCATAAAGAAAGAGTGCATGGCCATTAAAGATTATAGTGGCCCAGTCTTCTCAAGAATTTGATTTATAAAAATTTGGGGAAAAATCATGAAGGAAAAAAATGAGAGATAATTGTGGGATTTTTATGCATGTAGGAATTTTTATAGTTATTCTCTGATTTAATGGAAGACTTACATGATATTCCCAATTGATATGCTTTATTGTGTCTGCTTCTTAAAAGTGTAATAACATTAAAATTTGGCATAAGGAAAAATTCAAATCTAAAATTTCCATCTACATTAACAAATGGCAAGAAATTAAGCAACATGATGAAAAAAATAACATGTGAATACCTTTAGAATGCTAGAGAATTTATATACTGTAACCTTATTATACACGTAAAGAAGATGGGCTAATAATGGTATAAAGACTTTAAAAAAGTAAATTGGTTTTGAAAACACAAACCATGCCAAAATGTATTTTGTAGACCTTCAATATCGGCTCCCCATTCCATTAGATCTTCACTTACAGGAAAGGCAGTAATACCCTTTAATTAAAAAAAAAAAAATCAAAGCAGAAGAAAAGATTTAATATCACAGCTTTGAAAATCAGATGTCAAGTTACAGTGAATTCCAAAAACTCCACATTTTCTTTTCCTGATAAATTTATTTATTTGTTGATTTGGGGAGATGTTATATATTATATACTGTCTTATTACACAGAAGTTAAGGTAGAGTCCAAGAAACACACAAAATAGTAAATTTAAAATAAATCATAAGCATGGAAATCACAAGTGGACTACAAAGTCCACTTTTTTTTTTATTAAAAAAAGCTTATATAAATCAATAGGTCAGTTTAAGATTCCAAATAGAAAAGGTGGAAATGGTTGGAAAGATGCATTTCTTCCAAGCTTTAAAAAACTATATGGATGCTATATGGAGGGCATGGAGCAGAAAATTTTCATTAAGAAAAACACAACTCCGGGGCGCCTGGGTGGCTCAGTTGGTTAAGCTACTGCCTTCGGCTCAGGTCATGATCCTGGAGTCCCTGGATCGAGTCCCGCATCGGGCTCCCTGCTCGGCAGGGAGTCTGCTTCTCCCTCTGACCCTCCTCCCTCTCCTGCTCTCTGTCTCTCATTCTCTCTCTCGCAAATAAATAAATAAAATCTTTAAAAAAAAAAAAAAAAAAGAAAAACACAACTCCAACATTATGCTTGTATATAAAAATAAAATTTTCCTACGCTTGTGGTACTGTCCCAATGGAGGGACAAGAAATGTATTTCATGGAAAAGTTTATCCTTTATGCTGAGGGATACACTTAAATATAGTGAACAAATATTTCTGAGCAACCACATAGTTATTAAGTAGGTTATATGCTAGTCTGGATAAACATTATATCTCTATTATCTACATTATTTGTAGTTACATATCACTTCTTTCTTCATCAAATTCTCTTTTACCTGAGAACCACAAAGTTCAGGTAGAACAGAAACAAACAACATCAGATGTTAGGTTGGTATGTCGGATTGTTGTTGGACGCAATAATTGTTCCTAACATCTCCAGTGAAGACAATACTTCTATAGCACGGGGTGGAGGGTGGGGTTGGGCAGAACAATGCCATTGAACTACACCTGAGGCAACTGTTGATAGCCCTTTGAGCCCTCCCTCTAAGGCGGCTTTCTTTCTATTCTTTCTCTTAAGTACTCCCTCCCCCTCCCTTCCATTTTTTATTCTCCATAGAATAAGTGATAAATCAGCCTGTGGCACCGATGGACCTCACTGTAATATATATGATAGCATTTGGCAAAAAGTGCACTAGACAGTGAGGAGTAGAGTTTAAGACTTAAGAGTGAGGGGTTTGGAATCAGAAAACCCTGTGATGGAAGCCTGGGGCCAAATATTTACTGAACCTTTCTGGGGCTTAGGTTTCTGGTAGGTAAAACAAAACACTACTTATTAAATAATGTTGTAATTAATGAGCACAACCCTGCACCTCCTCATCACCCTCTGATAGGGCTTAAGTACACATAAATTACTCTGCACAATATGCTCCATGTTTTTATTATTATTATGAAATCATAATAATTCGTATTATCATAAGATGATTGTTACGGTGCAATCCATTCTTTAAATAACAACACTGTAGTGGCAAATTAGGTTTAACTAAATTATGCCTTATAGAATAAACACGGATTGAAATGATTTTAAAAGCGTCTGCCTTCGGCTCAGGTCATGATCCGAGGGTTTGGGATCGAGCCCCGCATCGGGCTCCCTGCTTAGCCGGGAGCCCGCTTCTCCCTCTCCCACTCCCCCTGCTTGTGTTCCCTCTCTCGCTGTGTCTCTCTCTGTCAAATAAATAAATAAAATCTTTAAAAAAAAAAAAAAAGAAAGTGGAGTCAGCAGCTGATAGATTATACATATAGGGTGAGTGAAAAGGAGTAGTGCCGGGCGCCTGGGTGGCTCAGTCGTTAAGCGTCTGCCTTTGGCTCGGGTCATGATCCCAGGGTCCTGGGATCGAGCCCCGCATCGGGCTCCCTGCTTAGCCGGGAGCCCGCTTCTCCCTCTCCCTCTGCTTCTCCCCCTGCTCATGTTCTCTCTCTCTCTCTCTGTATCTCTGCGTCTCGAATGAAAAGAAAAAAAATCTTTAAAAATTCGTACCCCAACGAAACACATCCCTCCAGGTTCCCAGGACTCACCTTAAACTTGTTCTCCTTCAACTCTTGGAAGTCTCTTTCCAGCAAGAAGTCAGTTCTGCAGTGCATGATAAGGCAACAAAGGGTCTGGCACTTGTCCCCACACGCCTAGCGTTTCCTGAGACAGGTGTCTGAGGTTATGGGTCACTCCCCCAACCCTAGTAAACTCACGTAAACCGCTCGTTTTCTAGAGCCCCAGAACGCTCTGTCCTCCCAAGGAAGGGGCCTCTAAGTTGGATTTACAACAGAGACTTTTCTTTCTCCTCTGACTCCTCCCAACCGAGACTTCCAGAAGGAAAACGGGCACGTTCCCAACTGCGGCGTGTCGCTGCGGTGCCAGCCCACAGCCCAGGCTCAAGGCAAACTTGGAGGAGCACCTGGGACAGCTCGCGTTGTTCGTGCGGGAAGCGGGCGCGAGAGGGGGAAGCAGAGGCAGCGGAGGGCGGTCGTTAGTCGGGGTAATCCACGCCTCACAGGTGTCAGTGGGTGCCCGCTTCGAGGGAGGTCGCAAATCGGTTGCCAAGCAACAGGACCGCCTGCGGGAAAGTAGCGGAGCTTGGTTGCCCCTCATCCAATCAGCGACGGGGGGCAGGCCTCTGGGAACCTTCGCAGCCAATCGTCCAACCGTTTCACTTTGGCCGTGAGCTCCGTTGTCAAGGCAACACCCCCCCCCCCCCCCCCCCGCCAACTCAGTCCACCAACGAAGACTGTGGACTGTACCCAACTAGTGTAGAATGTGAATAAAGTCCCAGGATCTTTCAGAGCCTTCACTCGAAGTCCTTCTCTGAAATGCTTTCCTTTTTCTTTGAATACCAGAAACTATGGGGTAATAAGTGATCATTAGGTACAAGTCTGAGCTTATTAATCAAAACTTACATGGCAAGCCACCATTCATAATACGTTCGCATACATTATTACGTCATCGTACCCTACAGTTACCTTGGGAGGATGTTCCAGGAACAGAGAAGTACTTAAAATGTCTCGGGTTCCCATCTTTGGCCACAGGGTTTTGCTCCCGCTGTTCCTTCTATCTAGACATTTACCACATCCCTTCCACCCTCTCTCCCCCCATTTTTCTTCACACATCTCCCAGATTTAACTTTGCTCACGATTCCTTATGGGATCCTCTAAGACAAGATTAGGTTCCTCTCTTTTGTGATCCTAGAGGACCCTCATTAGCACTTATCACACTGGATTACAATTGCCTATTGTCTTCTTCAGCCAACTGGGAGCTACTGAAAGGTGTTCATTTACCAGTGCCAACTACAGACATTGGCAACATAGTTCAGAGTGCTTTTTGGTTATTTACTAATTTGTTTTACTAATTTTATGGAAACACTATCAGTTCAATTAGTTCATTCATTCCACCAATATTAACGACTTATTATGTATTTTGGAACAATTCTTTTTTTTTTTTTTTTTTTTTAAGATTTCATTTATTTGACACAGAGAGCACAAGCAGGGGGAGCGGCAGGCAGAGGGAGAAGCAGACTCCCCGAGGAGCAGGGAGCCTGATGCGGGGCTTGATCCCAGGGTCCTGGGATCATGACCTGAGCCAAAGGCAGTCACTTAACCAACTGAGCCATCCAGGCGCCCCATAAACATACTGTGGAACAATTCAAATGAAGTGACAGCCTTTATGCCTCCAGTATACAATAAAGTACACAAAACAAAACAAGTACACAAAACAAAAATACATGATAAGTGACATGTAGACAATAAAAGAGTAATGTGACCAAGAGTGCAGCAGGTAGTCAAGGGTTAGACGTGGTGGTCAGGGAAGGCCTCTGTCAGGAGAGGATTTTGAGATGATACTTCAAAGACAAGATGAAAAGGAGCCAGCTTTATGAAATGGAGGACAGATACTTCCAGGAAGATGAAAACACAATAGTTCTAGTCCGGAAAAAGCTAGGCTTAAAAAAAGAATCACGCAGGGCTTGAGAGGGTATGAGTGAGATATAATTAGGGTGGGGCACTACAGGATGGGAGGTTTGGGTTTTATTTGAATAGCAGTGGGGACCCAGTGGATGGTGTTAAGTCTCAAGAGAGAGTAATGCTCTGGTTTACTTTTACAAAATTACCTTGGCTGCTTTGTGGAGAATGGATTGTGGGGGAAATCATTTAGAAGGCTCCATGTTCAATTTCATGGCCAGGTATGATAGCTTACAAATTCCCAACAATATATTAATTTTACTAACATTTTGGCACAATAAAATGATTTTATTCTATATTTCATAAAACTGAATATAAAGGAATTTTCCTATTAAAACATCAACTAGGATCTAAAATTGAATTTTTTTGGCTGCCCTTTATATCCATCAGATTTTAACTTGGATTTATGTAGGACTGTGAATGTAAGGTGAAAGTGAAGACAGGGCATTTCAGTGAGAAGAGAATGCACCAATTTGGGGTTTTTAGCTAGCTTTTTTTTTAAAATGATGATATCTTGATGATTTTTTGATGATATCATGGTGGTCCTGTGGCTCCTTTGACTCCAGTAGGGGAACACCGTGACAGTAAATGCAGGATCCTTTGTTATTTCTTTAAAATTTTGTTCTAAGGATGCCTGGGTGGCTCAGTTGGTTAAGCGGCAGGCTCTTTTTTTTTTTTTTTTTTTAAAGATTTTATTTATTTGACAGAGACACAGTGAGAGAGGGAACACAAGCAGGGGGAGAGGGAGAGGGAGAAGCAGGCTTCCCACTGAGCAGAGAGCCCAATGTAGGGCTCGATCCCAGGACCCTGGAACCATGACCTGAGCCAAAGGCAGACGCTTAATGACTGAGCCACCCAGGCGCCCCAAGTGTTAGGCTCTTGATTTCAGCTCAGGTCCTGATCTCAGAGTTGTGAGATCAAGCCCACATTGGGCTCCGTGCTCAGCATGGAGTCTGCTTGAGATTCTCTCTTTCCCTCTGTCCCTGTCCCTCCTCCTACCCTCTCTCTCAAATAAATAAATAAATAAATAAATAAATAAATAAATAAATAAAATTTTGTTCAAGGGGAAATTATGTTAAGGTAAAAGAAAAAGGTAAAATTAAAACATTCTTCTGAATTTTTAGAAATTGGTATTTATATCCTACTTTAATGCAATGAAGATCAAGTTGATAGATTCTCATATGACCCCTCCTGGACCTCTCCTCGGGACTTCAGCCTAGTATACTCAATTGCCTAGTTCTTCCCCAGCTGTTTCAAAGACATTTCAAATTCAAAATGTCCAAAAATGAACTCATTACCTTTCCTCCTCTCCACTAGCCTTCTATTTCATTTTGTTCATTCAGTTTCTCAAGCTGGAAATCTGAAGGCCCCTCTGACTCCTCTTCCTCATGACTCACCTTCAATTATTCACCAACACCTGCTGCTTTTCTAGCTTCTTCTCAAGCCTTATCACCAGTGCCCGAGCTCACAGCCTTGTTATTTCTTGCTAGAACAGAGAACATCTTTATACTATACTCCTTGCCTCCAGACTTGCATGTCATGATACTTCATTGTAACGTATGTAAACTAACATGTGATCATGTAATTCTCTGCTGAAAGTAGTGCAAGAGACACCCCCCTCCCCCCGCCCCATAACCCCAGCTTACGCTACCTCCATCTACAGGGCTTTAAATGTGGATTGACTTCTGGGGGTGTGGGTTGGGAGACTAAAATTGTGGGCAACCTTGTATGTGTCTGTATAACTATATGTGTACGTGTGTGCACATCAACTTTTTTTGGTAGAATGGGGTCATGGGATTCATTAATTTCAGCCGAGCCTGTGATATAAAAAGCTTCAGAAACCATGCACTACAGAGTTAAATCCAGGCTTCTTAACATGGTGCTGCAAAACCTCCCACGCTATTATTCCCATCGACCCTTCCTTTATCGATGCCCACTCTGCTTCACATCTGAAACAGCAGCATCACTCAATTGCATCCCTCAACAGGGATACTTTTCCCTGGATCTACCATCTTGCCCAGGCTCTCTACCTGGACTTTCTTCCTCTTCTTCTTTATCTGGCTAACCAGCTCTTACTCATGTTGAAAGACATAATTCCTTCTCAGAGTCTTCCTGAAGTACCAGGATGGGTTGTGTTCTCATTTAACCTGGGTGCATCTTTGTAGATCGTTACCACATTGTTTTGAAATGATCTGCTTATGGGATTTTCTTCCTTACTAGAATGTAAATTCCTAAGGGCATGGAGACCTATTTATTCATCACTGCATTCCCAGCACCAAGCATCTGGCTCAGAGGGGCATCCCTATATGCTGATTGAATTGAACAAAGCAGATAAAAAATTAGGGGGCCAGGAGAGTGACCCTTCCATGACAGAACCAGACATAAGGAGAGGAAGGTGTTTGCAGAGATGGGGGGCGGTGGGTGATTTCGAGGAGTTCGACCAGCCCCGTGGGACACATTGCAGGTTCAAGTCGGGAGGACAGTGACAAAGTAGACGATGGAGGAGAAGAATCACTGACAGTAGGAGCCCGCAGAGCAGAGGGGCTGGAGAGCTGCAGGCGGGGCGTAGATTGTAAGCATAGTCCCCAGGGCACCAAGTGGAAAGTGCAGGCACTTAGAAAGGTCCACAACCATTGGGTCTCAAGGGACAAAGAGGTTAGAACTCCTGGAACTGTTTTGGGAATGAAATTGCTGGGAAAGACAGCTTCCTGCCAGTCTGCCTCTGGGGGCTTGGCTCTATTGTATTTGGAGGTACTGAGTAACCGGGATCACAGTTGACCTCGCTGGCTGGCCAACATCCTGTGTTTTTACAATTAGCTGAGCTCCTGTGTGGATGGGAGATGGGCTTTGGTTACAGAGGCTCCTGAGCTGATAAGTGGAACTGGGGCTTTGGAGAGAGGTGGGAGTGAGATGTGTGTGCACGCGTGTGCACGCATGGAGCACGTGGGTAGCAACTGGCTGGATTTGCTTCTTGCATTAATAGCAGTTGCTGGAGACTAGTAGCATCAGCTGTTCAGATATGAGTCACTTGAAATTGCAAACTTCTAAGCAGAGGCTTATCTGAAAATATTTTTCTCCACATGGACCCACCTTCCATTTATTACGGCATATGTTTTAATAAAATTTCCCCATACATGATAGCATTGATGTTATGTCCTTGCCACAGCTCATTCCTAAGCCATGTCCTTCTCTGCCTTATTCATCAGATTTGTTGTTGTGGGTGTTTGTGTTTTAGATAAACCAACCCAACCAGGAAAATAAATCCTATCTGTAGTCCTTCTACTGTCTTAGTTTATTAGTTTGGGTAAAGAATGTGTGCTCTCAGGACAGACCTGGTTTGTGTCCCAAGATACCTATGTTCGAATAGCCAGCATGCCCTTGAAGAAGTTACTTAGCCTCCCTATACCTGCATTGTCTTGCCTGAAGGATGCAGCCAGTAAGGTAGATGCCTACTGCTCAGAATCACTGTGAAGGCTGAAAGCAGGAACAGCGGCCAAGCACTCGCTCACTGGCTGGCCCGGAATGACAGTCAACGCCTGTGCCAACCATGTGCCGAGCACACCGTTCGAAGTGCTCCCGGGGAATTCATCACTTCCTCAGAAACAACTCTATGAGGTAGGCACCATTATGATTGCAATTTTTGCAGAAGAGGGAGGTACACAGTCACAGAGCTGGAATGCTGCCGAGCCAGGAGGCAACCCCAGGGTATCTAGCTCCAGAGTCCATGTTTTTAACCACTAGGCTACCCGGCCTCACAAATGTCTCATGTTCTACCAAGTGAATTCTCTGGCCTTCTTTAAAAAATTATTGCTACTCTCAATAAATTTTTCTTTTGGTGCGTCTGTTATTTTTGTTTTTGTTATTTTTGGTGCATCTGTTTCTAACTGTGTTCCTACTTGCTTGCTTTCTGAGTTTTCCTCTGCTAAAATATAAACCCAGGAAAGCTAGGCCACTGCTGTACAATAATATAGTGCTTGGCATGTAATAAAGGCCCACTACGAATCTGTTAACTGAATGTGAGTTCTGTCTTCTCTTTTAGATTATAAATTCATTAAGAACTCAGTCTGACTTCTATAACTTATAAATATGTAGTACTCTGCTGCTCAAAAAAAGTATACCAACTACAAAATCATTATTTTTACATTAACTTTTATTACTTTTGTACCTTCAAGTGGAAAGTAGATTTTATTAAGTCCTACTATATGCATTTTTTGGGCTTTCTCTCTCAGTCTTTTCCCCTAAAAGTAGGCCTAGAGGATGGAAAAGCAAATGTTGCATTCTATTTCTTATGGTGGGCAGAATTCTAAGATGACCTTCAAGATCTCCACCCCCGGCATAAGCCTCAGGATTGTGAATATGATGCATTTTTTTACTCTTTTGGTTAAGGTATATGACCTAGTTGACTTTAAGAAAGAGAGGTCATCCTGGGTGAGCCTGACCTAATCAGGTGAGCCCTTAGAAAGGACTGGGCTCTTCTTGAAGTCAGTAATTGAAAGTGTGAGAGGGATTCTTTGTGAGGGAGATTCTCTTTTGCTACCTTTGAAAACTGAGGGCTTCATGTGGCAAGAAATGTGGGCAGCCTCTAGAAACTGACAGTGGTCTCTTGCTCACAGAAATTCCGGCAAGAGAATCAGGGCCTCAGTCCTACAACCAGAAGCTACTGAATTCTGTCACAAACGCATGATCTTGGAAGAGAACCTGAGCTCCAGATCAGAACTCAGTCTGGCCAACACTGTATGAGACCCTGAACAGGGAATTCCTTCACGCCATGCCCAGATCTGGCCAACAAAACCGTGGGCTAATAAATGGGCATTGTTTTAAAACATTAAGTTTGTGGTATTTTGTTGTGCAGTATGGCTAAGTAATACAACTTATCCAGAGCGTACAGCTACCGACCAAGACAATTTAGGTGGCAAAAGTTCAGTCACTTACTGAGCCGGGTTTACCCTGATTTAGTATGAAAAGAACTTGAGACCAGTTGATAGACATTACCATATGGCTTTAGACAGGGTTAGGGGATAAAATGGTGCTGAAAAATGAAGACTGAACTAAAGTCTCATACACAGACTTTCATCATCCTAGGTGAGAGAAGCAACAAGCGGTGTAGTTATTTAACATTTGCAAAGTTACTGAGGCCATCTCCAGCTTCAACAACCAGGCATCCCCTCCCCCTCTTTTTAAAAACAATTCTTTCCCTCAGGACTTGGACAGATGTTTTCATTTTACTTAAACTAAAAAACTGTTTTCCTCATCCACCAGGAATATGTACCAGTACAAAGTGTCAACCTCGTTTGGATTTGAACCCCCATCCTCAAGAACAAAAAAGGGCTGAGGCGCGCCAAATGTCAGCTCAGCTGTGAGAAGTGTTTTAAATCATATTTTGACGTATGTTACGCTGTTAACTAGAAAATAAAGTGCAGCACACATGCTTCTAGTAACTCTGGTTTCAAATCATATGATCCCTTCTTTGTCTTGAAGACCTTTTGATGTGCGTTCCCAATATTGAGTTTCTCTGCTTTTAATAATCTTATATTCCTTCCTCAATATAAATGTCATGAAAAATACTGAATGCTAATCTTCAAAGATCAAACAGGAAGAAAGAGGTGGGCAGCATAGTTCAGCAACTTGAATTCCTGAAATTTCTCATTTAAAAATTTTATTTTGGCTTATAAAAGCCTAGGCTCAACGAAATGCTCCATCCCCCTTTGTAAAGTTGAAGTTGCAGGCTCCCCCCAATTTCAGAATTGTGTTAATTACAGAATAATTCAGTCTCTCCCTCTAAGGCACCCGAGATGCAGGGGCCACTTGATCACTATTCATATCTGAATTTGTGGCTACCTAACAGAGAGGAGCTCAGAACCGATACATGCTGGCTTTTATTTCACGTTCTCTGCTTTCCGTAGGATTACAAAGAGTCCAGATTTGCCTAGGCATGGGGGCGCTCTTTTTTTTTAAAAGATTTTTATTTATTTGAGAGAGAGCGTGAGAGAGAGAGAGAACGAGCATGAACGGGGGGAGGGGGCAGAGAGAGAGGGAGAAGAAGGCTCCCCACTGAGCAGGGAGCCCCATGAGGAGCTGAATGCAGGGCTCCATCCCAGGGTCCTGGGATCAGGACCTGAGCCCAAGGCAGATGCTTAACCAACTGAGCCACCCAGGCGCCCCCATGGGGGCTCTCTTGGGAAAAAGGACTATCAGTGCTAACAGTGGGATAATCCCTGGCAAACTGGCACAGCTGGTCACCCTACCTTGGGCATCGAGGACATTTTCACAGTGGGAATTATGTAGACAGCTTGGTAGCAGCTGTTTACTTGCTTTGGAGCTTGATGTTTAAAGGAACCCAATTTGTTTTCTCTGGCAGGCTGGTGTCCAAACCCCATAATCCAAGTATTAAAACATAGTGCCCAGAATCCCATTAGGCATGGACTTGGGTCTATGATGAAGGAATGCAGCGCCCGCCTGGGCACTTTACATGCACTCAAATGTTTTTTTGGTTTTTTTTTTAAAGATTTTATTTATTTATATGACAGAGACAGCGAGAACAGGAACACAAGCAGGGGGAGTGGGAGAGGGAGAAGCAGGCTTCCCGCTGAGCAGAGAGCCTGACATGGGGCTTGATCCCAGGACCCTGGGATCATGACCTGAGCTGAAGGCAGGCGCTTAACGACTGAGCCACCCAGGCGCCCTACATGCACTCAAATGTTTTAAGAAGATCAGGTCTCCCTTTATTTCATTCCCCACATGGGAACACCAGTTGTTGAGAGAGAACACATTTAATATTATCTAAGTACAATTGTGACTAAGTGTGTGTGTGTTGGGGGGAGGTGTAGGGAACCGCTTAAAAGATGTAATTATTCTAGGCTTCCTTCACATATATTGATTTAATATACTTCTTCATGGTGCTCTCAGTTGCCCCCAGGGATGATTCCAGAATTTCAACATGGGAGAAACTTTGAGGTGGCAATCGGCTTGGGGGTATAAGGGATGACATATGGTTGAGGGATGGTCTAGGGATGTGTCTTGAAGCTGTTTTTACTTAGTGTATGTTTATTAGGGCTGGTTTGAAGGGAAATGATGGAAATTATTGGAGGGCTAAGCCCGCCCCCACCTCATTGGCACTGGTACTGCGGTTCTATACTATGGCATGTGCATGAATAGTTAGGTAGAATGCTTTGTGCCCCAAGTATTTTACACATTAGAAAATAATTTATCCCTTTGTAAAGGTTGTTTAAAACACATTGAATGATAGCAATGTTACCACTTTTTGAGCACCTACTATGTGCCAGATACTTTTTAACATATTTTTACATATTCTCATTAAATGCTTGTATCAACTCTGAAAGATAGATACTCTAGAAAAATCATAAAATTATCTAGACTTTATTTTTTGATAACTTTGTGTCAGGTGCACTTCACTGCGGTTGACATAAATTAGCTCATTTCAGTTAATTAGCTTCAATTCAATGAAGTAGGTGCTTTTTCAGATGAATAAAAGTATAGTTCAGAAACTCGCCTAAATTTACACGGTTACTGAGGGGTGAAATGGAGATTTAAGCCCAGGCAGCAGGACGTCAGAACCTTTACTCTTAACCTCTATGCTACATTTACAGCATTTTACGGATAGGGAAACAGAGGTTGCCTTACTTACTCAAGGTTATCCCGCGCCTGTGCAGGAACAGTTAAAAAGTCCATGCTGGAGATCTTGCCATTTGCAACGACGTGGATGGAACTGGAGGGTGTTATGCTGAGCGAAATAAGTCAAACAGAGAAAGACATGTACCATATGACCTCACTGATATGAGGAATTCTTAATCTTAGGAAACAAACTGAGGGTTGCTGGAGTGGTGGGGGGTGGGAGGGATGGGGTGGCTGGGTGATGGACATTGGGGAGGGTATGTGCTATGGTGAGCACTGTGAATTGTGCAAGACTGTTGAATCTCAGATCTGTACCTCTGAAACAAATAATGCAATATATGTTAAGAAAAAAAAAAAAGAAGATAGCGGGAGGGGAAGAATGAAGGGGGGAGATCGGAGGGGTAGACGAACCATGAAAGACGATGGACTCTGAAAAACAAACTGAGGGTTCTAGAGGGGAGGGGGGTGGGAGGATGGGTTAGCCGGTGATGGGTATTAAAGAGGGCACATATTGAATGGAGCACTGGGTGTTACGCACAAACAATGAATCATGGAACACTACATCTAAAACTAATGATGTAATGTATGGGGATTAACATAATAAAAAAATTTTTTTTTAAAAGTCCATGCTGGAGCCCCCCCAGTCTCTTCATCCAGGTCCCATGAAAGAGATAGTGTTTTATGTTATATCCGAGGAATTTATAGGAGATTTTAGGGTAGCCTTTCCAGTACATTCTTGGATGGTCCTGAGGTTGTAATTTTCAGAATCTCCCCAGAGAATCTTGAGAAACTGGTTTGACAACTATTGCTTTCCTGCAGGGATGGCTAGTAAGTTTCGCCTCCAGGTGTTATTTCTGACTGATGAGTAGCTTATCCAGGGCAGTATGTTGAAAATTTTAAGGCTAACTGAGTCAGCTGTGGGTTTGCTGTTCCGAATCCATCCACTCAGGGCTTCAGCTTGGGGGGACGGGTGTGTTTTTTTTTTTTTCTTTTTAAGATTTTTTATTTATTCATTTGAGACACACAGAGAGAGAGAGAGCATGAGCAGGGGTGACGGGCAGAGGCAGAGGGAGAAGCAGGATCCCCGCTGAGCAGGGATGCAGGACTCGATCCCAGGACCCTGGGATCATGACCTGAGCTGAAGGCAGACTCTTAACCATCTGAGCCACCCAGGCGTCCTGCGGGTGTGTTCTTGTTCCCAACTATTTGCCCCCTTCCCTGCAAGGAGACCCTACATCCCTGCCTGTGACTCTGATGGGGTGGCCGCAGTGCCTCTCAGCAGTTCGAGATAACATCCATGTCCTACAATCAGGTTCATCCTCAGAATTTGTGTTGGCCAAGAGAATAAGACAGAAGGTTGTGACATAGAGCACGTCCAAGCAGAAGGTTTTCAAGTGCCCGTGTTTCAGCTCTGCCTCTTCCTCTTTCTTCTGTGCCATGAGAACAGCTGGTCCTTCTGAGACCGGAGAGCAGGGCTGTAGCCCCAGACGTACCTCCGGGGGCTGATGTGAGTGAGGAGTAAACATAAGGCAAGCCACTGAGATTTTGGAGGTATTAACTGCAGCCCAGCTGAGCAATACAATTCATGCACTCTGTTTCCAGAGTGAACTTTGGAAGTACAAAAAGTCCTAAACTGTCATTTTGCCTGAATATTCGTTTTAGTCTTACTAGGTTTAGTCTTACTAGTCTTACTTCTAGTAAACTACCTAGATCATGCAATTGGGGAGTTTTGGTCTCTCTCAAGTGATTTTTTTTAAGATTTTATTTATTTATTAGAGAGAGAGAGAGAGAGAATCAGACTCCATGCTGCATGGAACCTGACGTGAGGCTCTTCCCATGACCCTGAGATCATGACCTGAGCTGCAATCAAAATTCCGTTGCTTAACTGGCTGAGCCACCCAGGTGCCCCACTTTCAAGTGATTTTTAATGTGTTTGGACTCAAAAGAAACCTTTCAGGAAATTGTATTAGAACGAGCTCCACTGAGGGGTGCCTGGGTGGCTCAGTCGTTAAGCATCTGCCTTCGGCTCAGGTCATGATCCCAGGGTCCTGGGATCGAGCCCCGCATCGGGCTCCCTGCTCTGCGGGAGGCCCGCTTCTCCCTCTCCCACTCCCCCTGCTTGTGTTCCCTCTCTCGCGGTCTCTCTCTCTCTGTCAAATAAATAATAAAATTAAAAAAAAAACGAGCCCCACTGATAACCGAAATTACCATTTCGATGCCTGCAGTGGTCAAGGAGAACCCACTGTAGGATGGAGCCTGACCTCTCCCTATTTCTGCTCAAAATCCATGTGCCTCTAAGGTCAGGGAGAGCTTTAGCACTAACTTATTGCTGTATGCAGCCAGTTCTGTTGTTTTGTGTGTGATCTGAACTTCAGTCAAGAGCACAGGTCCACAAAGACTGATACTTAGAACCACTTTCCTTCACATTGAATATTCCCTGAATTATCTGTATTCAGCATGTCAGCGTATTGGCCTTTTTCAAAGTGTAAGGAATGTTATTTTTTTTTTTTTTTAAAGATTTTATTTATTTATTTATTTGAGAGAGAGAGAAAGCATGAGGTGGGGAGGGTCAGAGGGAGAAGCAGACTCCCCGCTGAGCAAGGAGCCCGATGCGGGACTCGATCCCGGGACTCCAGGATCATGACCTGAGCCGAAGGCAGTCGCTTAACCAACTGAGCCACCCAGGCGCCCTCAAAGTGTAAGGAATGTTCCATCTAATTTTAAAGAAAGGGATTTCTCCTAACTTAACCATTCCTGGTTAGTAAATAGGAATAGTTACTAACCTGGTCACTTTGGTGAGCATATGCACTGTGTCAGGCCTGGTCAGCAAATAGTATAGTCCTCATTTGTGAATAAGCAGTTCATAGGTGCTTGGGATTCAGCTAGTCATAAATATGTCAGCAGACCTTCTCCCTGTACGTCTCTATTTTTTAAGCCTTCCCCTGCCTAATTTCCCAGGGGATTACATTGACCTTGAGTACTTTGATGGTTTGTAAGGCTCTCCTTCCTCTGAGTTAACAGACTCCTTAATACTCTTGGCATTTATGGTAACAAGCTTCAGGTGCAGTCATATTTTGGCTGCAAACATTTTCCTCTTATGTGTGTGATCCTTTGCTCCTTCTCCTCTAATATAGCATTTCCTCTTCAGCATTTGAACTCTTAGTTGAAAAAAAAAATGCTGTATAAATTAAAAAGAGTATGAGCTTCACCTCTAGCACCTCCCTTGGATCCTTCTTGCTGTCCTCCCTCAGAGCTTTGTCTCTAAAGGCTGTGGGGAGCATAGTCTGAGCAGAGGACTCCTCCTCACAGCCAGCCAGCAAGGACTGATGGACTGCCACTGGCAAAGAAACACAGAGGAACACGCCACAGGTGACTGGATCCAGCCAACTGGGTCAGCTTGTCACAGGAAGCTCAGGGGAGGGGAGAGCCCCTGCAGCTGCTTCTGCTCGATGCTTACTGGGAGCTGGATCTTTCCTCTTCCCGAGAAAGACCAGCCTATGCCTGACCCTAACTTTGTGAAGTTGCAACAGAGAGTTCTTTTAGTTGTGTTAATCATCACTGCAAGGAGTCAAAGGTACACTAAGAGACCAAGTCTTTTGAGCTTGTCCACATGAAGGGAAAAGCTTTTGATTACTATCCAAGAATATGGGTCTTGAGTGAACTAGACAAGGTAGTCTTGTCAAAGGCTGGGGCTATTCGTTTTCTATCCAAGAGAACAACTACAAAAATAGAACCATTGTCAAATGGTTAAAGCAAAAAGGGTTTTAGTGCTAAGTTTTTCATTAAATAAAATTTGGTTTTTCCTTAAGGGGAACTAAAGTGGCTAAAATGTTATTAAATGCTTATATATACATTTCTAAGGAGGTAATGACCATTCCCTCCTTCCACCCCCAGGCCTTTAATGTGATTCTCAATCTTTAGAATACAGGAGCGCTTGTTAAAACACAAATTGCTGGGTCTCACACCCAGAATTTCTGACTCAGGGCTTCAAAGAGGGGCCTGAGAATTTGCATTTCTGGCAAGTTCCAAGGGCCTCTAGTCTGAGGACCACACTCTGTGAACCACTGGGCTAGGTAGCTAACAGAGCTCCCTTTAATCAGTAGTTAGTGGTTTGTACTAGGCATTATCTGAGGTGGTGCCGCAAATTTGCAGATGTTGGTGATTAGGGAACTAAGGATAAAGGCCCAAATCACAGAGCTGAAGGGATTGGGGATGGATGGAGGGGAAGAGCCCGGAGAGACAGAAGGAAATAGGAGTGAAGGGCAGACTGAGGAATTCATGCGAGAGGGAGAAACCCACCCTGACATCCATCTCATGGCCATGTGAAGTGACTGCTTTATTGAGTTTGATTGCTGAGGTGGTGACAAGAACTGTACCTAAAACAGATGGATAAGGCCCTGAAGGTTTTATTGTATTCCCTTCTGTATTAAATAGCAGAATGGACAAGTTCTTTGAACTTTCATAATGATACTCATTTTCCTTGACAGTGTGTATTAATTGCCAGATGGGGAACTCTTTCTTTTGGGCAAAGAAAGTCATAAAGATAAGCTGTGACAATTAAACGGCCACATCTCTTTTATTTTATCAGTATGGTTGGAATCTAAGTTGAACATGATAAGATGGACACAGCTTTTTCTTCTTCAGAGTTCTAAGACATGATTTTTGATGTCTAAGTTCACATGGAAACAAGGCAGAAAAGGATGCAACTTTGAAAAACCAATTTTTACATTCCATTTGGTTGCAATTATTCAATATATTATTTTGATTTTAAAAACTAAAATCTATATAGTTGGATAGTATATGGTCATGAAATCATTGGGATTTTTCCCTCCCACCTGTGGTCGCTGGCAAAAGAATGCCCGAGTCTATGTTAAGATCTACTTAAAAAAGAAAAAAATCATTTCAGTGAAATAGCAGTAAATAGGAACTGGGATTCCTTTTTCTATGAAATGTCAATAATTAGGAGAAATAATATTAAAATTCCCAAATACCTCCATGATAGCAATATTCAGGAAATAGTATTATATGGTAAACATTTTTAATAAACAGCAGCATAAAGTCATCAGTGTTTAATATCATCTCTGGTGTGTGAAATACAAATGTACATACCCTCAATATAAAATAGCCTTTTTGTCATTACATCCATGCTTGTCTATTTGAAATGCCCATAATAACAAATCAAACATTAAGTAATACAGTGATCGAATGCATGCAGTGAAAGTAAGAAAAGATCTGGGAGGGCAAGATAGTGAAATATTGCCATGATATATTTGAAGAAAATCCATATCGAGTTAAAAAGAAACAAACAAAGGAAACCAAGAAACAGACCAGATATAAAAATGCAGATATATTTTCACTTCTGTGATACAAACCATAAACATAGTTTTGTGCAAAAAAAAAAAAAAAGAAAGAAAAGAAAAAAGATCTGAAAATAAAGTCATCTTACAAAACATCGTCAACAAAGCGAAAGGTATTTTTTAGTTTGTGAAAAAAATACTATTTGATACAAAAGGGACTGTGTTATGTAGTATCACAGTGCTATTATAAAATACATTATTACAAGTGGTTTTGAAATTTGGTTTGCTCACCGTAACGGCCTCAGTAATTATAAAATGTTTAAAATAAATGTTATAGTTCTTTATAAAAAACTAACTTGAGTTTATTTTTTAACCATAGTAATGTTTTTCCAGAGTAGGTATTTTACTGGCTCATGGAATGCTAATTTCCCTTTAAGGGACTCCTAGAAAAACTCAGATTCACTGAAATTGTGTTTACTTAAAATAATAAATATTCTTGGAAAACAATTGATTGTCGTATGATATACAAAATTGTGGTTTGAATCTTCATCATTAAACAGTTGCATAGCAACAAAAGGATACAAATATTCTCCTCTACCTAAAGTTAAGAAATGTAACTTTTGAATCAGCTTATTTATGTCACAGAAATATTTCTTAATTTATCTCCCAGTAAAACTGGATATAGCCAATCCTTTGAGTTCACAGTACCGATAAGTCCATGTTTATTGTTTGAAGATTCAGTGTTTGGGAAAATTGCAACACATTTGGTAAACATACTTCCTTGATTTCTCATCCTAATTGCATTTTTATTTTTATTTTTTTACAAAATCGAAACATCAATGTGCTTCTAATTCTTTTGCATTCTCCTCATCAAGTATCATTTCCAGGAATTATTTTATATCCTGTAAGTCTCTTTATAAGTCTCTTAAGCTGTAAAATTAAAAAAAAAGAGAGAAAGAGAGAGACCTTGAGACACTCACTGTTCTTAGAATAAAGGAGTTATTTTTTAACAAGAGAAAAAATCAAACATAACATTCCTTTCTATATAGAACTTGAAACCCATAAGAATTCTAAACTTGGCAAAAGATGGCTAGTGGGTAAAGTGGCATGAGATGCACGTTTGATGCCTCCCTCCTAACTAAGGTAAAAATGATTATGCTGCTTCTATTCACCAGCTTAAAAAATTCAGTTCACGGTAATCTTTGAAATGAGAACTCAGTACCTGTTTTGGTTTTTTTCTTTTTAAATACTGTCCTATTTTGCAAAATAGAATTCATAGTCTTTGGATTCCAACTAATTCTATGAATAAACTGTCCTAACTTCTGGTGCTGGAATAACATCGATGGACATTTCCAGATCAGAAAAAAAGGTGAGAGAAACTTTAACTAGTTATCGGTGTCACAGAGTTTCCTACTTCCCCAGAGTTCACTGATGGTGAGCAGCCTACACCTTGGGCAACCCCTATGCAGGAGGTTGTAAGCACTGACGCACTGCTCTGCAACCACACCTCTCTTCTTCAATGTTCTCGGTCCAGGGAAGCTCCTGTGAGGCTGTCCCCATGGGCACCCTTGTTCCTCTCCCATGGGTGCTGATCTAGGCCGAGGGGCCGTTTTCCTGACTGTGCTTCCTTTGGTTCCTCATTTCTAATGCCATGGAGTGAACTATCAACCAACAATCAATTCCAGCATCCGCATCTAGCCTTCTCACGGTCCGAGGCCCTCTATTATTTCAAGCGCTTGTGTAAACACACTGTGGAAAAGGCCTTCGCGATTAACAGAGGAGATTCACAAAGAGGCACACTCTGCACCTTTCCAAGGAAGCCCCACTGTGTAGAAGGCTTCGGGGGATCTTACACTTGTCTTAGGGCTCGTTTCGAGCTGGGATTTCAAATTTTGCCTAAAGTTTCCTCATTGATTCTGAATATCATTTCCATACAAGTATGCATAGAGTCTAAATTGAATCAACATAATTCCTGAACATCTGTCCTGAAGATAAGACAGCAGGTAGACAAATGCTATGATATATACATTTTGGGGAGAGACCAGTCATGGAGAACGAAGGTAAATACACAAAGCACCGTTTGACTTTCCTTTTTGGTTTGATATTGAATCACAAAATTCTTTTCCTCTTCACTGGTTTGCAGTTTTTAGTACTTGAAACCAGATGTCCCAATCCCAATGCCATGTCATGTATCCCTGATGGAGTGTTAATCCCACTTTTTTTTTTTTTTTTCTGGCTGGTGTCTGCCCTGCTTGGTAAGACAGTTAAACTTCACAGAAGATACTTGTTGCAATGTCTGCTAAATGAGAACCTCACTTTAATTAAAAAAAAAAAAAAAAAAAAAATTTTTTTTGAATTTAAATCTTTTCTCCGGCTTTCTAGTTTTTCCTGTATACCACATTTACAAAAGCCGTGCATTTTACAGTTCTGCGGAAATCATAGATTCGGCGTGTCCGTGAATATTGGCATCTCCTAGCAAAGATGGTTGCTTTGAGTCTATCTTGTAGGGTTTTTGGGATTTGTTGCCAAAAACGGCGATACCCATCCCACCAGGATGATTTGGAATCGACATGTGTGGTAGTAAGGGAATATTGGCTTCCTGGTTGGACCCCGAAGAGGGCAGGCTGGTCACATGACCCGTGCTCGTGGACCCACTGGCGCTGCTCGGGGACCGACTCTTGGGAGGCGGGCAATGCTGGATCACTCTGGGGGGGCCTGCGGGCTGATAGTGGGCGGCTGGAAATGCTGCATATCCGGGAGGTATTGGGTACCCATTGATGGGGATGAATCGCTGGTTCTGAGGTATTGGCGGGCCGATGAAACCAGCAATCTGGCCCTGCGGCGTAATACCCTGGCTTGGGAACATGTAATTGGGGTATCTGGGGTTACTGAGATTACTCACTGGGCTGGCGCTAAGGGAGGTGGTCTGCGTGGTGGCATTTCCTCCCGAAGGGGTCGTGGAGCTGGTGTGACTGGACAGTCCCTCCCAGGAGCGAAGCCGGACGTGAATATCTTTAAATCTGGGTCTCCTGGAAGGAATCTCGTTCCAGCACTCCGTCATGAGGCTGTACATTCTGGGCGGGCAGTCTTCGGAGCATGGCAGCAGCTGTCGTTTTCTTACCATTTCGATCACCTCCTGGTTACTGAATCCGTAGTACGGCTGCAGTCCAAAACTGAAGATCTCCCACAAGACAACCCCAAAGGACCAGATATCGGAATCAGACGAGAATTTGCCATACATGATGGCTTCAGGGGGCATCCAGCGAATGGGCAGCAAAGACTTACTCTGCACCCTGTAGTAATCGGCAGAGTATATTTCTCTGGAAAGCCCAAGGTCTGAAATCTTTACATGAAGCTGCTCCCCGATTAAAATATTGCGAGCCGCAAGATCCTTATGGACAAAGAAGTGACTAGACAGGTACTCCATGCCGGCTGCAATCTGAATCGCAATGTGCAGAAAATCTCCGTGATCCAGGCTGGATTTTACGGTCCCATCTTCGTCGCTGCTACAGCCGACGTCAGAATGCGGGGATCGCATGATAAGGAACTCGTGGAGATCCCCCTGATTCATATACTCGAAAAGCATACACACCGGTTGCTCCTGCGTGACGGCCCCTAGAAGGCAGACGATATTGGGGTGGTGTAGTTCGGCCATCAGGGAGGCTTCCTGTTGAAATTCTGTCCATTGCTGGGGGTTGTTGCAGTCTTTCAAGGTCTTTATGGCAACCAGCTGAGCATGGTCCATGCCTGGGAGATAGAGATGGCCCTTATAGATCTTTCCAAAGGCACATTCACCCAGTTCTTCCATAAAACGTACAGCCGAGAGTGGGAGCTCTTTAGCCTTGCTCTGTATAAAAAGAAGCGACAAGTGTGGTTTAAAACATTTCTTAAGGCAAGACATCTTGGCCTCTGAAAGAAGGGGTGGGGCATCTAGAGAGAGGCTCTATAAACCAGACTGAATAAAATACTGTAGGTCTGTAAGTCTTTAAAGTTGTCGGCCGCAACTTGGAGGAGGTACCACAGGCGGCTTCCCGTCACTCCCCCTGCCCCCATCCACATCCCCTGCTCCCAAGGCCCCTTGCTGCCGGAGACCAGAGTCTTGCTAGTGTGGTTCTGAGACCAGCAGCATCGGCATCACTCAAAGCTTACAACAGATGAGGGCTCTCGGGCCCACCCCAGGCCTGCTGGATCAGAATGTGCATTTAACAAGACCCCAGCTGATTTCAGTGAACATTACAGTGTGCGAGGTGTTGCTGCAGGGGATACGGCCCGAATTCTCAGCCTGGCACACAGAGCGTGTGTGATTTGGTCCTAACCCGACTACCCTTGCCACTTCTCTGTATGTTAGCATCACTTTCCTTAAATAGGTCTCCTCAGTGTCCACCCCTGAACACCACGGCCATTCTTGCCTGACAACTCTGTTCGTGCAGTGTGTTCTCATTCTTAGGGTATTTATTGTGCGAAAAGCCAGAGAAACCAGGCTGTCCTCCTGCGGTGCTCAGAGTAGAGGCAGGGAGGTTTGGAACGTGCTCCCCAACGCTTATCAAATCTTGTTCCCTTCGAAACTCTCCCTGACCACTAAGGTCTTTGCCTTCTCTGGAGTCCTTTTGCTTTACCTTCTGAATGCCGCCACACACAGGAGGCAGAGTGAGGGCTGGGTACGTGTGTGGCCTCCCCAGACAATCTGAATCTGAATCCCACCTTTTCCACTTACCAGCTGTGTGGACTCTAGCTACAGTATTCAACCACCCTATGCCTCAATTCCCTCATCTGTAAAATGGAATGATCATAATGGATAATTGTACTTGTAGGGTTCTTTGTGAATTTGTAATGAATTAACATTTGTAAAGTACTCAGCATGATGTCTGGCACATGGTAAGTGCTATTTAACTTTTAGCTGTTACCTTGCTATTGCTATTCTTTTATTTTTTATTAATTAATTAATTAATTTTATTAACATATGATGTATTATTTGTTTCAGGGGTACAAGTCTGTGATTCATCAGTCTTACACAATTCACAGCGCTCACCATAGCATGTACCCTCCCCAACGTCCATCACCCAGCCACCCCATCCCTCCTGCCCCCCTCCACTCCAGCAACCCTCAGTTTGTTTCCTGAGATCAAGAGTCTCTTATGGTTTGTCTCCCTCTCTGGTTCATTTTGTTTCATTTTTCCCTCCCTTCCCCTATGATCCTCTGTCTTGTTTCTCAAATTCCTCATATCAGTGAGATCATATGATAATTATCTTTGACTGACTTATTTCGCTTAGCATAATACCCTCCAGTTCCATCCACGTCATTCCAAATGGCAAGATTTCATTTTTTGATGGCTGCATAATATTCCATTGTATATGTTGCTGTTCTTTTAATGAATATTTTGTCCTCTCAATCAGATTTCAATTTCTTTTTTTTTTAAAGATTTAATTAATTTATTTATTTGACAGAGAGAGACACCGTGAGAGAGGGAACACAAGCAGGGGGAGTGGGAGAGGGAAAAGTAGGCTTCCCTCAGAGCAGGGAGCCCGATGCGGGGCTCAACCCCAGGACTCTGGGATCATGACCTGAGCCAAAGGCAGACGCTTAACGACTGAGCCACCCAGGCGCCCCCAGATTTCAATTTCTTGAAGGGAGGCATTGCTCTTCATACCAATTGATAACACTACAGCTTCGCAAGTGGGTTGTTTACTAATTGACGTTAAGACAGACAGGAAAAAACACCTAGCTCACAATGGAAATATGTATTAAATTGTCACATTTGGTATTGGCAATAATTTTTGAAATTCACCTCAAATCTAGCCTGAATTCTAGACGAATTTGCTAAGAAACAAATCATAAAAGCAATGCATTTGTACATAATTTTAAAAATAATTCCCTCACTTTAAATTTTTTAAGAAAAAGAAAATGCTCTGAGTATTCCAATTAAAGCTGACAATGTTGCAAATACATACAGAATTCAGAGTTCTCTGTACAGAGTTTAAAACAACAGTTTAGAAGATTAAGTAAAATATTTCTCTAATCCAAACTCTATTAATTTAAAATTCATGATGATTAGCTCTGTTCTGGGCTGATATTTTCCAGGGCAAAATGCCCATTAACCTAATTATATAAGTGCAAATAAACATGCAGCAAAATACTTAAAAGGACAAAATAAAATTGGCCATTTTGAAACACTAATTTTCTCATGCAAATAATATTTCCTATTAGAAATAGGGCTCATTTATTCATTAAAGCCAATCTCAAGGGGTTTGTATTTGGAAATGTCTTACAGGAAAGTTACTTCTGCTGAAAGTAATGGTAACACATTGCTTTAAACATTCAGTAAATTAAAGTTTACTGACCCAGTCCTATTCATCATAGTATTATAGGAGCAAAAGAGTAGAAACAACCTGAATGGGGGTGCCTGGGTGGCTCAGCTGGCTGAGCGTCTGACTCTTGATTTCAGCTTAGGTCATAATCTCAGGGTTGTGAGACTGAGCCCTGTGTTGGACTCCGTGCTGGGTGAGAGAAGCCTGCTTAAGATTTTCTCTCCCTCTCTCCCTCTGCACCCCTCCCCCCTCTGCTGCTCGTGCTTGCTCTCTCTAAAAAAATAAATAAAATAAAATAAAATTTCCTTTAAAATAAAAAGAAACAACCTAAAGGTCTATCTAGAGGAGACTGGTTGTGTTAATTATGGATTGAACTAATAAAGAGTATTATATAGTTTAAGAATGAGGACATTTTCTATGTACCAACATGGAAAGATCTCCAAAATCTTATTGCTAAGTCAAAAATAAAAAGCAAAAGAACAATTAATGCTGCATGGTGTTTTTGTGTGAAGGGGGAGGGGAAAAAGAATGAATATATTCATGTTAATTTGCATATGTATAAAGAAACTGAAAGGACACTCAGGAAACAGCAGTGATTATGGGGGAATACAGAAGTGGGAACTTGGAGAAAGGAGACAGAGCTGGGAGAGTTTTCACTTCATGCTTTTTTATACTTAAAAACATTTTTTAAAAGATTTTATTTATTTATTTGTCAGAGAGAGGGGGAATGAGAGAGAGACAGAGCACACAAGCAGGGGGAGTGGCAGGTGGAGGGCGAAGCAGGCTTCCTGCCAAGGAAGGAGCCCGATGTGGGACTCGATCCCAGAACCCCGAGATCACGACCCGAGCCGAAGGCAAATGCTCAACCTACTGAACCACCCAGGCGTCCCTATCCTTTAAAATTTTTGAACCAAGAAAAAGTAAAAAAGTAAAAACATATGATCAATCTTTCTATCTGACTGAATATGGAAATTTCTTTTGCAATCACAGGTCCATCCACTATTTTTCCTTTTGCTTATAGGGGTTGGATTCTTATGGGAGCTACGTTGTTCCTCTGGGAGAGCTGCGTGTGGGTGATGGGAAAAGGAACCATTTGAACCAACCCTACTTTTTTCTCTTGTGGCACTCAGATGATTTTGCTTTTGTGGGAAGACTAACCCAAGGTGAATTTCTCCTGCATGATGTTAAGGTTGCGATTTCTATCACAATTTTTCCTAATGATTTATTTTTTTACATATATATTTTTTATTTAAGATTTTATTTTATTTATTTTAGAGAGAAAAAGCAAGAGACAGCACGAGTGGAGGAGGAGTGGCAAAGGGAGAGGGAGAAGCAGACTCCCCGCTGAGCAGGGAGCCCTATGGGGGGCTCAATCCCGGGACCCTGGGATCAGGACCTGAGTCGAAGGCAGACGCTTAACTGACTGAGCCACCCAAGTGCCCCTTTCCTAATAATATAAATGAATCCAATTTATGTGAGAGTCCCTTGAATGGCATAGTAGGTATTTACTTACTTTTCCACCTAAACAGGATCCCCAGGCTTTGGTGAGAGAGAAGTGTATGTGACTGAGTAATAAAATTTTTTTTGAGGGAAAATCAGAATTTACACTCAAGGAATATTAGACTGATTTAATGAGGAGTTAGGAATACTTTTTCCTGCCCCTGCTGAAACTAATGCATAAGCAGTGCAGGGCATTCAAACTATGTGATCTTTGGAGTCATACCAATCTGAATTTGCATCTTGGACCTGTTGCTTTCTATCAGTATTAGTTAATACTTATATAACATCTACTATATGCTAGATACTGTTAAGCACTTAACAAATATTAACTCATTTAAGACAACAATCCTGTGTGGTAGGTCCTATATCTTAGCTGGTTGACTTGGGTGAGCTTCTTCACTTTTCTGACCTCTATTTCCATATCCATGAAATAATATAATATGCAGCTTCTATAGTTACACTAGGGACTAAATGCAACAATGTATGAAAGTAATTTCCACCTAGTAAGTGATCTTTACATCAATATTACTATCCTTATTATGGAAGTAATCTGGGAAGCGGAGTAAATGCAAATGATTTAGATCCATTTACAGCCTTAAGTAGTTCTAGACAGTTTTCTATAATTCTCTTTATGTTTAAAAAAAAATGCATTGAATTTCCTCCTATTAATCTTTCCCTGTTCTCCTGCAGTTGTTGGTTTAAAACAAAAATCTTAAAATCTTAAAAATCGTCAATCTCAAAACAGAGTATCTGTTTTGGAGCCTGAAGGTGGGTCCGATTGGAGTGGCCTGCTCCTCTAGGATTCTGGAAAATGAAGACGGGTGGAGGGAGCAAGAACCCATGTGGAAGAGTAGATGGTGGCAGATGGGACAAAAAAGCAAGCTGGCCAAACTTCTGGGGACTGGAAGAGAAGAGGGGTGGACAGGACCTTGGCACGGGCCCGACACATGGCCCCTGGGGCTTCATGGCTAAGAAGACCGGCTGCATTCCCCTCCACTGAGGTAAGCAAATTAGTTCTCTTCCATTTGCCCTTGGAAAAAAGAACTCTTACTCTTACCATTTTACAGATGGAGAACGAGGCTTGGAAAGTGTCAAGCATTTTTTAGAAGAGCCAAAAAGAGCTTCACTTGCACTGCAAGGCCCTCTGCTTTGGGCCACACCGTTCTGTCTGAAACCAGAGAAGCTTGCTGGCTGGCAAGCCCGGTTTGACACAGAAGGTCTCTGGAGGCTCAGCCGGGGGCCTGACACCTCACAGGGCTGTGAGGCCAGCCTTCAGTGTGTGGTCGTTCCTCGGAGTTACAACTGTTCTTTATCCCCCGTTCAGACACAGGAGAGGAGGTTTTGACCCCAGTGTGTCTTGTCAGACCCCACCTGTACCCAGTGGGCCCTAAAGCACAGAGTCCCAGCTCTTCTCTAGCCCAGAAAAGGAAGGAGCAGTTCCCCACAGCTAGTCATACCCAGACTGGGGGATTTTGCTTTGGAAGGAAGCACGGAAGGCAACGAAAACGGCAGACTTCACAAAACCTTTCCCTGGAACACCTGTGTGGCAGCCGGCATAGAAGTACCCAGAAAAACTGCTCGGAGCTTGGTTTCAGGGGAACAATTTACACAGTGATTTGCATTTTTAAAATGCTCAAGTTACTCGGTACAAATGTGTCTTAACTACAGACTCATTTTCAAATTTTACATAAATCCTGAACTAGTTAAAAAATCATAAAACCCCTTAAAGCAGCCGTCAGTAGACTGTCCAGTGACGGCAGGAAATGAGCCGTATTGTTGAGGAACAGATGGTTTACATTATAGAAACCCTTTAGGCTAAACTTGTTTAGGTCTGGCATATTGTAAATTATATTTTAGTAATGAAAGTGAAATGACCTTGGCTTGACCTCAAGTGGGGTTTGTCTGTTTGAACCAATGTAGTGGAAAACTATGAAAGAAAATGAAGTCATAAAGTTTTGGCAGTTCAATTTTGGCTCATTTCAAGTTAAGGGGTTATAAATCTGTTTAGTTTTTGTTTGACAAGTATTTGTCATACAGGGATGTACAAAATGTAAAGAAGTGTAAAATACACATGAGGCGCCGTGCCAAAGTAAACGAAGTACAAAGGAAAACTGGAATGAATAGGGTCCTGGGCTCCTATCTCTTTATCACTCCCTCCATTAGTTGAATGACAAGATGGGCTCGGTTTATGATATGCTCTAAGGCAATTAAGTACCTTAAAACTGAAACAGGCTTTCAGTTTAAATGTTAACATTTTTACTTCTCAAAGTAAACACACATCTGCCTCAGTGAGGTTTTAAAAATTATATAATTTGGCGGGGGGGGGGGGGGGAAGAAAAACCAAAGTTGATGTAGAAGTTGATACGTGATTCTAAACTCCAAATCTGCCTCGTCCCTTAGACATTTTTGAAGAGCAACTGTATTAGAGTCTACATGAGCTCTTCACAGAAGGAAAATGAAGGGAGAACATTCTAGATGATGGTCATTTAGCTGTGAGTCAGATGTGACTATCGTCGTCCTATGTCTAAACTGCTGATGGAAGCCAGGCTGATGTTGGTGGCTACCTTCACCTGAGTGACATTACTAAATGGGGACATGGGATCCTTTTAGATCTATTACCTTTAGATATGAAAGCAACGGACCATGAGTAGAGTTTTTAAAAAATTGTCATGAGGTAGGTGGCAGATGGATAAGGAGGACAGACTCAATGACTTCATCTCCTTCCATCTTTGGGAAGTTACACCTTAGGTGATAATACATTTGAAATGGTTCCTCTGGGTGACACAGCTTACGACTAACCTGCCATTTCCTGCTCGCTTGACAGAAGTGGTTGCCGTAGGAGATGAGGTGAGGATGGCCTGATGGCCTGCGTTTGTGTGCAGCATGGATCCATGCATTTGTGACTTTTTGCTTCTAACCTGAGCAGGGTATGAATGCTCTACTTTCGAGCCCCACTTGAAGCTGGACACAAAGAAAAAGCTGAGTGACATGAGGTGGAGGGAAACAGAGCTCAGCGTGGTTCTCCAGGACAGGAAGGTGACCCCAACAGCGGAGGTTGAAAAGGAACTGAAGTTATTTTCATACGATTGACCCAAACCATCCCCTGTAGTCCCTCTACTGGTTCCTTTCCCATGCCCTAATGCTCCAGATGGCTGCCCTTTTACAAATCTCATTTGCTATACACTTGCCAATTCTAGCTGGACCCACGTGTCTTCAGGAGAAGAGCAGGTTCCACAAGGTGGCACCTATCCTCAGCCTCGTTAGAATTAGAGCGGGATTTGGGGTAATAGGACATTACCTGTCCTTTTTCTTTTTGGAAGCACAGTTCTCCCTGAGATCTGTATTCCTTGGGGATTGCTTGCTCTCTGATTCTCAGTACTAACCAGCAGAGTCTAATTCAGAGCAGGCCTGGGAGCCCCTCAGAAGGCTTGTTAAAACACAGATTGCTGGGCGCCTGGGTGTCTCAGTCGTTAAGCGTCTGCCTTCGGCTCAGGTCATGATCCCAGGGTCCTGGGATCGAGCCTCGCCATCAGGCTCCCTGCTCAGTGGGAGCCTGCTTCTCCCTCTCCCACTCCCCCTGCCTGTGTTCCTTCTCTCGCATTCTCTCTGTCAAATAAATAAAAAAATAAAATCTTAAAAAAAAAAAAAAACCACCACAGATTGCTGGGACCCAATCCCAGAGTTTCTGATTCTGTAGGTCTGAGATCCTGCAGTTCTGACAAGTCCAGGTGATGAGGATGTTCCTGACCTGGAGGCTTCACTGTGAGAACCACTGGGATAAATGAATATGGCTTTCTGGATCAGACCATTACTGGTGGTCTGGATCTCTTCTCCTTGCATGATAAATGATGACAATGCGTCTGAAGGGCCTGGTTGAGCAATTTTGACTTATAGGAGCCAGAGAAAATAACACTTGGCTTCAGAAGATGCTTTGGAAATGCCAGCTAAAGTAAATATAAGAACGACGGGCTGGTATTTACTGTGTTTAGAGTCTGCTGCTGTCTTAGTGAGATTCAAGGTTTTGAAATTATATCACTCTATATGCTGGGTTATGTCATCAGTTTATTCTATTTTCATGGGTAACCAACAGTGTGGGATCTTTTTAAATAGCTGGTTGTTATCAGCCAGTCAACGGATACTGTACATACTACATACCAAGGAGCATACATATGGGAATAGTATGTGAGGACCCATGCAAGAAGCATGAAGAGTGAGGACACAGCGGCTCCTACCCTAGATGTCTGTACTTCGAGTTTAATAATAGCTACCATATATTGAATCCTTGCCCTGTGCCAGACCCTGAGACCATAACAATGCCTACAATTTGTTTTTGGAATGCTGATATGTTAAGTTGTGAGTACTTTATACATATTAATCCTTTCATCCTTACAGTAACCCCAGGAAATCGGTCACTATGACTACTAGCCCCATTTTACAGATGGCAACTCTGAGAAACAGACTGGTTAAGTGATTCCACAGCTGGTAGGTCATCATGTCAGACTGCAGAGCCTGTCTTCCTAGTGACTACTGCACAAGCCCTTTGCTCTCTCAGTGCTTACTGCATCAACTCATTGAACCTTCATCCCAATCCCATGCGAGTCACACTATGATGTCCCCATTTTATGGATCAGGAAATTAAGACATTCGGAGGTTAAGCAGCTTGCCTGAAGAAGCCCACCGATCAAGAGGTGATGCCAAGATGCAAATCCAATATGTCTGACTCCAAAGCTGGAGCATTTTTCTGGGAATAATTGGCAGTTTTCATTTTGATCCTCGAAGGGCTCCATAATTTTAAAAGCGTAAAGCCGTCTAGTATAAAAGTGGAATGTCAAGGTGTAATTGCTCTCTGGTCTCTGATCTAGACCTTACTCTGGTTGATTCTCTGTTGTCCCCATTGGTTGACTGGGACAAATGAACAGAACCTTCCCACAGCAGCCTTTGCCTGCATGGGGCACAAGAGCCCTGGAGAGTATATAAAAATAGAGCTCTCTTAGTATCTGGACTTAGCTGTTGACAGGAATCTGCTTGACTCCAAAGCCTATTTTCCATTCTTGTGCATTTTACTGGTTCTGAGGTAAACAGTGTTCAAATTGCAAAACAATTGGCTCTACTCCTCAACGGAAATGATTATGTTTTAAAAACTTAAAGGCCACAGCCGTTTCATTTTGGGAGGTTATGGACATTTTCAAAGACTACAGCCAAACTAAGTGCCTTCTAGCTTATGCCATCAAATTCTGGAGGGAGTTTCAACCAACAGTCTGCCACATTTGCCAAGAGTTTAGCTGCACTTCTCTGGAAGTGATTTATCTTCGGAAGCAATTCTTTTCTCTGTCACGTAACTTTCTGATGGTTAGTTTGAATGTTTGGTGGTGACCACGGTTCATTCTGTGGTGGTTACTTGATAATGTCAAGGGGAGACGTTCGCTCCTGCCTGGAAACAGGCAGAACAGAGGCCAGTACTCCCGGTGTCAGCTTGAGCCCCCGAGTGCTCAGAACTTGAGCTCGGGCATTTGGTCAGCCTCAAAATTAGGCAATAGAGTGCAGCACAGAAGCAATGGGGACGCACCTGGGCAGATCTGGGTTCAAGTTGTCTCACTCCCAAATCAGGCTCAAATTAGCTCCTTCTTCATAAGGTCGTAAGAGAGATCCCATTGAGATAATGCGTGTGATGTACTTTAGCTTATTTCTAGTACCACTTATAATATATCCACTTCTAATACTTACTCTCCCTGGAAGTCAGGTTTCTACAGACACAGATTGGAGCTGAGGCTCTGTACTGGACAGCCTCCTAGCTCGAACTATCAGACCCTCTCCACCCTGATGGATTTTACCCAGGGTGTCAACAGGGTGTGGGCAGGGGCATTTATGGGAACCAGATAGGAATGGAATACCAGAGCTGTCCAAAGAGCTCCCTCTAGTATCTTTGCTGTGCTTCCCTTGCTTCTGTCCTCACCCCAGGTAATGGGGGCTGCTGGATCCTAGAGCTTCCTCACAACCCACATTATCCTGTGCACAGCATTTGGTAGTTGATTAAAATATCTGTGGTTGTTAATATCATCACTGTAACAAAAATAATAGTAACTTCTAGCTAGCGAGTACATGTGAAGTACCAGACACGCTATCTCAAAGTGCCAAAAAGATTGGATGGGGGGGTGATCTGGCTGAGACATCTGTTACCCCCTTGATTGCCAGGGTTGATCTGGCTGATCTGGCTGCCTGGGGGGTGTCCCCTTCTTCCTTCCCTCAGTGTTCCATGCACATCCCCCCCAAAGCTGCACACTTTGTCGAAGAGGATGACCTTCCCCGATAGAAGAGGACCGTTCTTCGGTCAAGGGTATATGAGTGGCTGTGCTCCCTCTGCTAGAACCTCCAAATAAGAAAAAAAAAATCTCTAAGTACTATTCCTGTCCTTGTTTTACAGGGGAGAAAACAAAGGGTCAGAGAATTTGCTTAAACCTCATGGCCGGGAATCAATGGCGCTGAGATTTGTTAATCATCTCTCTCTCCTTACAGTCCTTGCC
Organism: Mirounga leonina; assembly: GCF_011800145.1. NCBI lineage: Eukaryota > Metazoa > Chordata > Mammalia > Carnivora > Phocidae > Mirounga > Mirounga leonina. The sequence goes on from NW_023270447.1 coordinate 42,400,800, forward strand.
CTTTGAAGTATATCAAACTACCTCCCAGAAATCGACTAAGAAAAAAATGTGGCTGGTAAGGTAAGATAGGCCCAAAGAGTATGGATCCTTAGGCGCAGGGAGGAAGAATTTTATAACTTGACATTGGTCCTTCCAGATTGGGGAATGTATATCAAGTGGGAGCAAAAGCAATGCCAGAGGATGAAATCAGCTTGAGAGAGAGAGAGAGAGAGAAGAGGGGGAGGAGGGGGAGAGAAAGAGAGAAGAGGGGGAGGAGGGAGAGAGGAAAAGAGGAACCAAAGGAACTAGTGAAGGAAACAGAGGAGATAGGAGGAAAGCCAAGAGAAAAAGTATTTCAAGATGGTGGTTCAGAATATCCAAGGCTCCAGGGAAATTAAAGAGGATAAAGTCTTGGAAAAGGCCATTGGATTGAATTACATCACTGGTGATTCCCTAGAGGGCCCTGTCAATAGAATGATGAGCTCAGAAGTCTGGGGAGACAAAGGCTTTAAGGACTGAGTGGAAAAGCTATTGAGGACATTTTAACACCAAGTGTGGTGACACTGGGTAAGGCCAGGGGTTGAAAAGGGGTAGCCAGACCACAGCAGGGCTTTTTAGATGGAAGCATGTTGCTGGCAAAGGGGACAGGCCCAGAGAAGATAATCAAGTGTCAGTACCTTCAGCAACTACTTTGGCTGGAAAGGAAAAGGGGAGCGGAACTGCCTGGAAGCAAAGAAAGAGAAGTTGGCAAGAGATGAGGGTAAACTGAGAAATAAAATAGAGTCACCAGCTTCAGAATGCGAGGCAAATCCTGCTTTCCCCCAGATGTTCCATATACCAGCCCAGAGCTGCAGGAGTCTGACCCACAGGCCTATTCAGGCTTTGGCTGTGCCCCCCCAGCCCCCCAACTGTTCTTTGTTCCCTACTCTCAAGCTCCTCCACCTCTTAACTTCTCTGGCGCCCACATCCCACACAGGTGAGTCACAGAGGGAAGAACAGAAGCCCCCACCGCTCTGCTGTGCTTGAGTGGGAGGCTCTGACACCTTCTCCCTCCCAAGGAGAGTGCTCCACAGCCTGTTCTCTGTACAGACACTGCCCTGTTTTTCAGACACAGGACAACTGGGGCATGGAGGGCAAAGGAAAAGAATCCAGGAGAAGGGAAGTTAGGGTTTCCCAGGCTTCTTGGAGAAGGTTCACTTTCCACAGTACTCTTAAATAACACCCACCCAGATCATAACATTTGTAATGCAATATAGAAAAATCCTACTTAATTCATGCATTGCTAGAACACTCATTGGGGGATTTTAAAGGCGGGAAAGAGAGGAGGTTATCTTACCCAACTGAATGGCTTGAAATCTCCTGCTGAACAAAATAAAAGGAAAACAAATGAACAGTACCTTATATGAACAGGGTCTACTTCATTCTCTGAACAACTGAGAAAAGTAAGACTCAGAGAGGCCAAGTGGCTTCTCAGGGCCACGGGGCAAGGGGGACGGGTAGGGGGCTGCGGTTAGAGCCAGAGAAGCATCTCCATTTCCTGAGTGTTCGTGGCTCAGCGCTGAGGTGCCTCTCTGGTCCACTGACTTCCTTTCCCCACGGATCAGCAGGAAACTCAAACCTCATTGAGGTCTAACTTCCAACTGCCTCACTCACCTCTCTGGACACCCAGGCCAGGTCTGTCCACCAGTCTGTCCATGACTGCTATTGTCCCCTCTGAAGGGTATGGGTTTCTAATCTCCCTGAGGAGCCTCTTCTTAATCCCAACACTTGCAGGGGATTTTAGAAGCTCAGCAAGTAGAGAGAAAGAGAAACAATTTAAAACCTGAAGGGCATATTCATTTGGATCAATAAAAATCCTGGAGCCTCTGACTTTTGAATTGACCAAGGCAAAATAAGAGTAAGGCTCGGGCATACCAGCTTCCATGCTTTCTTCAACACCTCCTCCTCCAAATATCCTTTTGATTTTATGCTGGTAGGGCGTTTGTTTTCAGGATTTTTTTTTTTCTCTTTCTTTCTTATGTGTGTTCTTTCCTTCTAACTTTTATAGGTACGTGTAATATTTATGTGTCAGTGACCTTCCAAAGCACTTTTAGAGAGTGATTGTTTACAGTTAAGAATTTTCTTTAAGGTCTACGAAGTCCTTTGTGCTTTTTCCAGGAAAGGCACTCAGTAAGAACCAAAACAAACAACAGAATAACTCAAATTTGATTGGAGCCAAATCTTTTAGGAGAGTAAGAGAAAAAGAGTGAGCATTTGTTTTTGTTGTTTCTTTTCCCCTCCTCAACCCTGTCAAAGATACTCGAGTCATTCCGACCTACGGTGTGGTTCAGAATTATTTGAGAGCTGTTTAAGGCTGAATTTTAAGCCTTGGGTTGGAGAAATCTTGGCACTGGGAGATTTTGCAAGGGACACTTCAGAAATCATGAAAACCATGTTTACTTCACCAAGTCTTTGGGAAAATTTGTCCCAGGATATTTTACATTTGTCTCTACGACCATGGAGGAGAGAGGACTATTACTGCTCTGGCCAAATTTCACATGTCTTTGGCAGGACTGGAGCTATAGCATTTAAACGTGTGACTGTTACACAAGCCTCTTAAGGATTTATCACAAGGCAGGGTGATGCCTGTGGTTAGTGTTCAGCCCAAACTAACCAAATGGAATCATATTCAGTTGTTTGCCTGACCCCCTCCCACTCTCCCTTCCCAGCATGATTTGTCCTGTGAAAAAGTTATTATGGGGTCAGGCGAGTGCAAGGACTTTATTTAGTCATGAAAAATCCTATGTTCACATTTCATCTCTTCCAATCTCTAGCTCTTTGATTTTGGACAAATTACTTAATCTGTAGAAGTCTCAGTTACCCTGGTTGTGTGGTAGCAATAATCACATCTATATTATAGAATATCTGCAAGGATTAAATGAGATGATGAGTATAAAATCTCCTGGGATAGTACCTGGCAATCTGCATCCCTCAACACACATTAGCTTTCTCCGTTTATGCCACAAAGCTCTCTGAGATCTTTATTGGAAAGACTGCATAAACCCAAAACATCATGCCTCTTGGACATCATGCTTTGCAAAACAAACCTCTGCTAATAATGGAATTGAGTTGCAGACTGAGGCTGACCTACACAATTGACAGTTTTCCCAAATGGAAAGAACTCTTCCCATGGTTCCTGCTGCAGCCCGGAGGAGCCCGCCTCTCCGGGATGGTGGCAGGGACAAGGTGACTGCTGTAAGCCAGATGATCTGGGTCTCTCTCCTGTCCAGAGTTCTGGCATTTCTAAGGTTTCTCAACATTTAATAACAGAAATAATGGAGAAAGATGCTCATGGAAAAAGACCATTGCACTAGAACTCTGAAGCCTGGGAAATGTAAAAGTTCAACAGGGTGTTACCTCATTAACCCCTCTTTTTTCTTCTACTCCCTTGTAAGGATTAGATGTGATGTTCTCTAACATGCTGTAATGGATGTAAGCTGGCTAGCTGGCAGCTAGGATGTCAGAAACAACTGAACCCCCACTGCTACCTGTCCCCCAACCTACTTAGTGAACGCTGTTGTCTTCAGGGTCTGTGGGTTTTTTTTTTTTTAATGGTAAAAATTCAGACTTAAGAGAACTGTGGTTTTGCTTGGGACAGAATACTTAAAAAATGAATTTTTAACACTTAAGAAATCCAAAAACCTTACCAACAAATATGACTACAACAGAAAAATGTCTTAAGACTTTTTAAATTAAAAAAAAAAAAATCCAACTGCAACGCAGACTAAAATCAAATGAGGGGCTAAGAGTCAGCCCCAACAGGGAACTCTACTAATTAGTTAAAAGGATTAGTTAATTTGAGTGTGAAGACATTTTTCTCTAAAATTTTATTAAAGAGATACATCTTCTCTTTATGAAGGTCAAATGAATAATATGGTCACTAACCCACAGAGAAGATAAATATTTGCAGAATGAGTGAATGAATGTCCTATGGAGTTGGAATAAGAAGAAAAGACAGGCTTTTTGGATGTCTTCTGAATTATTTAAATGAAATCTCTTTGCCGAGAGCCTGGGATTGAGGTTCTGGCTTTCTGGAGAGAAAGGATCTGTTGTATTTCAGCTTCAAGATGTGGTGTGTGTGTTCCATTTAAGGTAAGGGCCGGTGACCCTGGGTTCCTTGCCAAGACCTGGAGCAACCCACATGTTGACAGATGAGGAGGAAAAACTAAAAGGAAGTGGGTTGAATTAGCACAGAGATGAGAAGGCTAAGGTGGGCGATCATACAACAGAATTTGAAGATTATAGGAAGGACAACACTTCTCTTTAAATATGCTTAAACCAAAGAGAAATGGATTTAGGTTAGGCATTAAACCTAACTGAGCTCCTCGGTTAGGACTTAGGTTTTGTTCTTGTGGCAAAAAAGCACATCACATAAAACTTACTGGTTCTTAAGTGTACAATCTATGCACGCTGTTGTGCAATATAAAGGATTTTTTGACAGTTAAAAGTTAGTAAACCATGCTTTCTTTTTTTCTCTGTTCATCTCTTTCGGTTTGATTGGAAGGGTATGGTCTTTCCTTCTTTGAAATTTTGCAAAATAGCTCACACTCGGAATCCTTAGGAGAGATGATGTCCTAAGGATTCTTTCTAGCCCAGACTTGATGGTAAGGCAGTGATGGGGCTGGCCTGACACGGACGTGGACACACTGATGAAAGAATGTTCCAGGTGCCCTGGATAAAGTTACAGGTGTACAGTTTGCTGAAATTGACCTCTAGAGCTTGTAAACTCTGAGTCTAGATCATTTGATTTCTAAGCTGGGGAAGGTGCTAAGTTTTGCTTTAACCCGAAGCCTGCGGAATCTATGCAGCTCCGTACTGCTAACTTTACCTTGGGTTTATATGCATTAAGCATTGACATCTCCACATTTTGACCTCTGACGTGTTTCGGTTGCCTCTGGACAGGTGGTGACGAGGTCTTCTGGTTATTGCGGCAGACACAAATGAAGAAGAAGAGCAGGGCAATGGCCAGAGGAATGGCAACACTTGGCACGAGTATGTACAAGATCTCCATTTTATTCTTCTCCTTGGAATCCTTCGAATCTGGGCACAGAAATAAAAAAGAGCAAAAGTCACACTAGTTCAAATAACATGTATAATATTACATCGCATAGTTGAAAATGACCTCCTATTCTTCTGTACACACAAATTCACTGGAGAAAAAAGGAACCATTGCTTATTACAATTTGTTTCTATCAAACCTTCAACATAATTTATTGAAGTTTAAAAGTTTAAAGTTCAAGTGTTTAAAAATTGCAGAGGGACATTGTGAAGGCTTTGCATGTGTGTGGGTCCCCCTCTGATGTTGCCTCTCTTTAGCAGCAGATCAGCATTTCTCTGACACCTTCAAAGTTAAACGTCATGTGAATGGACTGTATATACCCAAGAGCATTCATGTGGACCACAGGGCTCTTCTTCCATTGGCTGCTAGCCCAGATCAACGACTACAATGTGTTCTTCCAGAAATCATGCCCTTGTCTTGGCTGGTTTGGACTTACAGGGCCAGCCCTGCATCTTCCAGAATCAATGTCACTCAGGAATCCTGGTCCCAGGGTCCATAAAGCCACTGGCCTGAGAATATGGGGGACCTGACTCAGTTCCTGATGTGACCTTGAACAAATGATTCACCTCTTGGGGCCTCACTTCTTCTCATCTGCACAAATGAAGTATCTATTTTGGATGGTGTCTACCGTTCCCTCCAGCACAGCATCACTGAATAACGTGACACCTTTTGAAACCCCAGAATTCTTCTTATATGATTTCATATGAGCCCAGTAATTATGAATGCTAACACTCTGAAGTGTATTTTTGAAATCTTATATATCTACTCTACCATTGCTTGGAAGAGAATATAATATATATAGAAGGACACGAGGCATACTTTTTAAAAATCGATTTGAGTCTGACCTTTAAATACTTTGGGCATACGATAATAAATTATTTGACTGACAAAACAAACAAGGAATTATGGGCAATAATTGGAGGGGTTACATAATACAGGCCCTGATCACCAATAAACTCATCAACTATCTTGCTTGAAGAAAATCCAAAGTGTGAAAATCCAGATTGACCCCAAATTTAGAGATGATTATTTACTTAACCTAGAATTAACCATGCATCCATTCACTCATCCTCTCACTTGTTCAGTAAGTCAATAAACAAAAGCTCCTACTGCCAAACATTATTCTAGGTACTGGGAATATAAAGTTAAATACGGTATGTCCTTTGTCTTTCAGGAGCTCATGGTTGGGGAAGGAGAACAGAGAAAAGATAATTACAATATGTTGTTGGAAATGCAACAGGACCCTCCCCCTTCTCATGTGCTCTCTTTCTCATTCTCTCTGTCTCAAATAAATAAATAAAATCTTTAAAAAAAAAAAAAAAAAAAGGAAATGCAACAGGGGAAGAAGGACTAGAGTAGTCAAGAGACCCAGAAAGTCCCTCTAAATTGTGAGCTTCCTTAGTACATATAAATTAGAATATACTATACAGAGTTTGTTCTTGCACACACCTGCTTTGGGAACCTGTTGTTCAGTGAGATATACAGTAACTAAATCACACTGCCTTCTCCCTACATAAACAGACGGGCACCAAGACCCGGGTGTTGGGGCTGTGCTTTGGAGAGAGGCGTGGGGAGGAGTAAAATCTACTTATTGCGTATACTAAAAGTAACGGTTTTAATATTTACTGAGTGTTTTCTAGAACAAAATGATGTTAGCTATTATTATTAATATGGGCCAGGTACTGTTGGAAGTGCTTTTCATTAACTCATTCATTTTATCCTCACAACCAACCCCACGTGAGGCAGGAGCCATCCTTATGCCCAGTTTTACAGGTGACGAAGCTGAGGGGACAGAGTGGTTAAGTAACCTGCTCCAGGATATGCAGCTAGTAATTCTAAAGCTGGGACTTCTCCCCTGTTGGTCTGGCTTCATATCTCCTGCCCTAGACCCTCCACTCCACTGCCAGGAATTTGAGAATGGCGCTGTTTGGCACCCCTTCTCTTGTGGTAGGACTTGTTGTGTTTCTCAAATGTGGGAAGGACGAGGGAGGTCTAAACGGTGGGGAAGGACACGGAAGCTTTGCCAGATGTGCTACTTTCGCACTCCCCATTTTATACAGTGGCAGGTAACACATAACCCAGGCGTCTCTGGAGGCCATTCTAGTGGTTCTCATCCTAGGAACTGTTCTCAGGTCCTTTTGTAACAATTGTGTCCGCATGTCTATGGGTGGATGGACAGAGAGAAAGAAATCAAATGAAAAGTGCTTACCACAGCACCTAGCAGATAGATTGATCTTCTATATCAGGAATATAGTAGATCCAGATGAGATCATCTGTCTATCTAAGATCTATCTGTCTGTCCGTCTATCTATGTAGACACTTTAGAGATGATATAGCAGAATAAAGGAACGGTGTGTCTTAGAGTCAGAAACCTCTGAACACTGCCTTTGTCATCATCTGTGCAACCTTCAGTAAGCACTTAGCCTCTCTGAGCAAACCCATCTGCAAAATGAGAAGAGTAATACCTATTTCATAGGGTTGTTTTAAACAGTAAATGAAGGAACGTAGGAGGGATCTACTCTAGTACCTATTACAACTCAGTCACTTGATGTTTAGCCCTTACCCTTAGAGTAGAAAAGGATTCAGAGATAAAACTTTTGGGCAGGGGGGACGCCTGGGTGGCTCGGTCGGTTAAGCGTCTGCCTTCGGCTCAGGTCATGATCCCAGGGTCCTGGGATCGAGCCCCACATCGGGCTCCCTGCTCAGTGGGGAGTCTGCTTCTCCCTCTGCCTGTCGCTCCCCCTGCTTGTGCTCTCTTTGACAAATAAATATTAAAAAAAAAAAACAAAAAAACTTTTGGGCAGGGAATTCTAAATAACCTCAAGCAGGAAACAACCTCTCTGACCCCCATGTCCTCATTTACTTAAGAGGAATAATTGCTCCACCAATCTTATTTGGTTCGTGTGAGAGATAATGTTCCTGACAAAACTTAAGAAAATTGAAAACTGCCACACAGTTGTTGGATGCTATGATTATTAACATTATAAAAACACTTTCGAATCTCTCAGTACCCTAGTGTGTGCCGGGTTGGGGGTAGGGGGGAATCCCTCTTGTTATTCTTGGATTTTCAGTGAAATCATTATGAGGGTAACGATTACAAAGGAATGAGGTTAATTTAGTACTCACATAACTCTAGTCATTTTTCTGGCCCAGATTTTTAGCAACAAGAGAAAGTAGGGCTCTCACCTGTCTGGCAAACAAAGGAGTCTATCCTGTACTCATTCCGTATCAGATTATTCACGGAATGCCTGTGATTATAAATGGGAGGTCTGGGACAAATCCCCCTGTGGGTCTGCATGAGAACGAACTTCAAGAAGCGGAATCCTTTAAACACAGGCAAACTTGGCTCTTTCTGATTACATGCAGGATATGCAAACGAGCCCAGAGTGTCTTCTTGCCAAGGGAAATAATCAAGCAGAACAATACGCGGCCATGTTGGAAGTGACTGAAAACAAATTTCGGCCTATTGTCAACCTGTGATACACCACACTTACTTCCCCACACACCTCTCTCCGCATTAGGCCAGAAGGGAGTCAGTCTGGCTCAAAAAACTTCACATTAAAAACATTCCACAGAACAACTAACCTTACTCATGGAAAATTAGAAAACTAACATTTACTCAACCTCTTTTTAACAGCCTTGCATTTTTATTCAACACTTTAACCAGGTCCTTGGTGTCATCTCAATTTTACATGTAGACAAATTAAGACTAAGAAAGAACAAATAATTTGACAAAGCCAGAAAGTGGTGGAATCTGGGTTGGAATGCAAGCCTGTCTGCCTTCAGGGCTTCTATGCTTTCAAAATTATATAACTAATAAAAATTAAAATACTGTATGGAATTGTTCTTCATCATTCTCCTTAAGATTCCAAGGCTCCCTTTAATGAGGGCTAATATCTGTTGGGGATTACACTATTAAACAGAATCACATTAGAACAATGGACACTATTCTTACTATTCACTTTAAAGGGTAATGGACACCCTCAGCACATTACAAAGAAACCCGGCGGAAAATTAGAATGGTGAAGATTTTTAATACTTCGAAATAACTGTTTAAAATTTAAATGCACATATTAGTTACATCAAGTTAAATACTTGGGATTTTTGAAACCAACTATTTAGTCTGGATCACATGATTAATTTCCTTTTAAAAATCAACAATTTGGTATCACAGGTCACATCTGACATTCCTATTTTATTTTTACAAAGATATTCAATAGTTGGATTAGTAATTAAATATAATGGAGAAAATACTCCTTTCTTATCCTAGGGCTTAAGACAAGGTAAACGTGATTTCTTATTCAAGAGGTACTTTCATAAAGTGAAACATCATCTGGGATATTACTTTGAGTTAAAACAAAAAAATCCCTAGATCTTCAATATGGCAAAGGTGGGGAAGAAATCTTACAGAACCTTAGAATCCCAAAAATAAATAAATAGCTTGCAGTTAGGTTTTAAACTATAATCATGTCTGAAAAGAAATGAAAACCATAGAAAACAAATAGGAATTGCTATCATCTATTATTTGAAAACTACAAAGTAACTGGGTCTGTAGCAGATAGGAGCCTGCACCAGTGATATTTAAATATATGCCTGGAAGCCAAAGGAGAAAAGGTGTTAACTAGGTCTTTAGTTGGCATGCTAGGTCTGCCATTAGGTCTCTCAATTTAATGATGGAAATATCAAGAAGATGACCTGTATTATGTATTCTCAAATTAATTCTTAAAAAGACTCTGGCCATATATAGTGACTAAAATTTTTCTCTTCAGCAAATATTGTTTTTTAAGATTTTATTTATTTATTTGACACAGAGAGAGAGAGAACAACAGGCAAAGCAGCAGAGGGAGAGGGAGAAGTACGCTCTCTGCTGAGCAGGGAGCCCAATGCGGGGCTCAATCCCAGGACCCCAGGATCATGTCCTGAGCCAAAGGCAGATGCTTAACCGACTGAGCCACCCAGGTGCCCCTCTTCAGCAAATGTTTTAACCACAGCACACAATGTTTTAACCACAATAAGTGCTCATTTGTGAGCACTTGAGAAAAATCTTAGTAACTAGAATCCACATGAGTTCACTAGAAGTTTCTATAAGTTCTTAGGACCTCAGTTTTCTCCTCTATAAAAGGAAAGGGTTGGGCTAATCTTTTCCTTTTATTGAAAAAAAGTTTAACTATGGTAAAAAAAATTAGCAAAATTTACCACCTTAACCATTTTTAAGTGTACAGTTTAGTAGTGCTAAGCATATGCACATTGTTGTACAACAGATCTGCAAAACTTTTCCATCTTGCAAAACTGAAACTCTATACTCATTGAACAATAACTCCCCATTTCCCCCTCCCTCTAGCCCCTGACAACAACTGGTCTATTTTTTGCTTCTATGAATTTGATTACTTTAGACACCTCATACAGTATTTTTTTATGACTGGCTTATTTTCACTCAGTAAAGTGTCCTCAAGGTTTATCTATGTTGTTGCATGTGTCAGACTTCCTTCTTTTTTAAGGCTGAATAATATTCCATTGTATGTATATACCACATTTTCTTTATGGATTCATCCATCGATGGGTTTGCTTCCACCTCTCAGCTATTGTGAATAATGCTGCAATGTACATGGGTGTACAAATATCTCTTTGAGATTCTGCATTCAGTTCTTTTGGGTATATATCCAGAAGTAGGATTCCTGGATCATATGTCTCATTGTGGTTTTGATTTGCATTTCTTTAATGCCTGATGATATTGAGCATCTTTTCATATACTGTTGGCCATTTGTATATCTTCTTTGGAGAAATGTCTGTTTAAGTCCTTTGCCCATTTTTTAATTGGGCCAATCTTTAAGTGCCAAAATTCAATAGGTTTTATAAAATTAAATCTCTTTCATTTTGATAGGATTATTTCAGAGTGGTAAAACAAGCACATTTAAACTTTCAGCAAGACATTTGATCAAGTGACCCATGATATCTTTATGGACCAAAGATGGAAGGCTAGATAATCTATCATTAGATAGATTTGTAATTTACCATGTGCCTGTACCCTAATAGTGTTAATCAGCAAATCAACCTCAAATTGTAGAGAGCTAAGCTTGAGCGAACCTGCCTGTTTGACATTATCGTCAACTACTCGACAATGACATATTTATCAAACTTGAAAATGACCCAAATCTAGGAAAGATATCTGACTATAGAAATAAATTTTATTTTTATTTCTAAATTTTTAAAAAATATTTTATTTATTCATTTGACAGAGAGAGAGCTAGAGTATACAAGCAGGGGGAGTGGCAGACAGAGGGAGAGGAAGAAGCAGGCTTCCCATGGAGCAGAGAACTCAATGAGGGGCCCGCTCCAGGACCCTGAGATCATGACCTGAGCCGGAGGCAGATGTTCAACTGACTGAGCTACCCAGGTGCCCCTACAGAAATAAAATTTTGAAGGCTCATACAAAGCAGGCTAAAATAATGACCCAAAACCAACAGTTTAAATTTTACAAATAAATATTATAGCTTGCAGTTAGGTTAAAGCTCTTGTTTATAGAAGCCCGTGATTAAGCAAATCTACTAAATAATTTTTGGTGTAACAAAACCATGAAAAAAAAAGAGGAAAAGAGAAGGCTAGTAAGTTTTAATGAAGACTTGAAGGTTCAGCTGGATCCAGCAACAGTACAATGAAATTGCTCCAAAAAATGTTATATATGGTACTTTTAGCAAAAAAGTACCTTCACTGGCAATACTGAATGATGATCGAAAGCATCATAGTCTTCTTCTACCTTCGCTGGTTTAAAAACACCGAAAAAGGTGTCTTCTAAGAGCAACATTTCTAAGAAAGGCTTTAAAAAAACAAGAAACATTTAGAGGAAAAGGAAGATGGGTAAGGAAAGGTTGGAAGAGCTACATGCTCTTTAGACCAAATTAAAAATTGAATGAAGGATGTGACAGGTACCTTCAAATGTGGATAATAAATGATACCAGAGGTTACAGAATGGATCTAATATATAGACTTGTTCCTTATTAGGTTTTAATTTGAATTCATGGCCAACATTTTTTAAAAATCAGGAGATTTCCCATATAAGTTTTGGTTTCAGACTTACAAATGCAGGTTTTAAGCAGTGGGAGCCATCCCATAACCTCTTCGGGGTGGTGAGATGTCCCTGTATCTGAAGGTCCCTGGCAATGCTCAAACAGAGGCTGGATGATTTCAATGGTTCCCCTCAACGTTCTCTGATTTTATAAACTGAGTCTACATACCTTATTTAGGTCCCTATTGTTCTTTTGGCTCTCTTGTGAAGCAACTGATTTAAAGCTAGTGATTGAATATTTTCCCTGAGTGTCTTCAGACCCAGTATCAGTCCTTTTCTCCTCAGCTCCATGCTGAGGCTGACTTCTAAGGACAGTATCAATGGGCACCCTTACCCTCTGGCTTCCAGTTAGGTTGGGCCAATGGGAGACATTGGAGGGACAGGAAGAACTGCCCAGGGCAAGAAGAATATGGGTTGCCATGTTTGTTTCCAGGCTCCTTCCTTGCCGAATTGCAGAGGATTGGCTACCTTCCTCCACCAAAGGCCACAGCCTTTGGAAGCCCTCTTTTCATTCTCAGCTCTGCTCCATAAGGTAAGGTAACTAATCATTCCTTTGACTCTTCAAGCCTAGGACGGTAATGCCTCCCACTTCTGCTGGCCTGGGTTCTTCACCTTATTGGTTTCCCCTAATTCTGCCAACATCTTCATAAAGAGTCTCTTTATAAAATTCTCCATGGTTAGCAGAGTAGCGCAGCGGAAGCGTGCTGGGCCCATAAAATTCTCCATGGTGTGTTTGCTTATGCCTTTTGTTTCATGCCAGAACCGTGGCTGATACAAAGCCAATATCAAAGATCATTGTGGTCTTATATCAGAATTCCGTCACCAAAGGGTTAAAGTGACAAGGAGCCCTTCCTGTTGGCACGGTGGTGGGCCAAAAGAGTTAAGAGCGTCCTAAAGCTTGTTGCTAGAGCAGCTGACACACTGGATACATGACTCAATATATTTTGAGAATGATAAAAAAAATCTTTGAGAAAAAATTATTTTATGGTTAAAAATGTTTATGGAACATGACTTCGTTATAGGTTTGGGGTAACTATTGTTCTTTACTTTGTCGAAAATGTATAGAGACTGGAGAATAAAGTACATCTTGAAAAATCTCTGTAGCATAAAAATAACTCTTCCAGAAAACTTCAAACCATACAAAGCCGTGCTCTATTCCTCCCTCCATCCCCCCTCCCCACCATCCCATTCACTGTAATGTTCAATTTTGGTTTGAAGAAATGGCTGAAAGACAAATTGCCTTACAACAGGTCTTCTATGAAATATGGGAGAAGGCTGCTGACAGTGAGTTAAAAACTGCGGTGTTCGCAATCTGGAAAACATCTGCCTTGCCCCGAACTGTAAACCACCACATTGCAGAAAATGGTTTGTGACAAAGCAGAACCCAGGGCGAGTGTTTGTAAGGTTATGGGACAAGTCAGGGCTATTCAGGCACAGAACTGGGCGCTGTGCCCTTTGGCAAACTGTTGTAAGCCAAGGACTTAAAAGGAAATATGAAAGTAATAGGCCAGGTATGAAAACTGCCAGTGGAGCCAAAATGGCCCCCTACTGTTCTTATCGGTGGGCACTCTGCGGGGATGCTGGTCAAGGAGTCAAAACCATACCACTGCCTGGAAGTTCTAGCTGTTTGGTAGAGGGAGAGACCCTTTACTGAGGTCTCTCAGGCATGCCAGCCTGGCTGGCGGAAGAAATGTGGCCTCTGGACTTAATCTAGAGTAAAATAAAGGGCCGAGGTTCAAATATGAAGGCACTAATACAATTAAGATTCGGCCTCCCCATACAAGTCAAGAGAGGAACAAATGGGGGACCTCCGTTAGCGAGGGAGAGAGAAAGAAGAGAAGCCACGTGGTAGAAGTAAAATGGCCAGATCCTGCCAAAGCTGCTCCCAGAGAAACAGGCATTTTCCACAGTTCTGCCCCCAGGGCTGTGTCAGAAAGCAATGATAAGGTCTACAGTGAAACTGTGAACCTGGGAGGTGTGCCTAGGTGCCAGTTGGAAAGAACATAGGCAAATGTTTCTTTTTCGATGTAGTTTCCACCCAACCCACAGTATTTGGCTTGGAAGGTGGCCACAGTGACTAGAGGTAAAGGCGTAGTGAATGAAGGTTTGCAGGCAGGCTCTCAGGGAAAATGGCCAACTCTGAGGACTGGGGACCTGGGGCTGCCGGGAGGGAGGAGAGCTGGATTTAATGGGAAATGGGCAAACGCTGCGAGCCCCGCATGGAGCTAGTCCTCATCGGGGCTGAGGCTGAGTGGAGCACCCTGGTCTCTCAGAGTAGATGCCTTTGTGGCTGGGGGTTCCACTTCTGCATGTGTGGAGCTGCAAACAAGAAAATCAATGGACAGCATCCCAAAGATCTAGAGAGTCCATAATGATCAAAGGAAAGAGGAAAATGAGAAAGGAATGTTTATTCCTCTGAATCATCTAGAATTTGTTCTTTAGGTAGTTGTGCCACGGTAGACAGAAGACTATACCTACAGTCCTGTGGACCTGGTTTGAATGTTGGCTTGAGGAAAAACAACATTGCCTCTACTTCTCCATCAGTAAAATGGAGAGGATACCTTTATCCTGTGGTGATTATGAGGACTCATTCATTGAACACATTTTATTGAGCATTAACTAAATCATAGGCCAGAGGCTGGTGTTAAAGAACAGACAACAGTCATCATGAAAATGCCAAGTGCATGACAGCGCACAAAAACGTTGGGAACTATGAAACAGTGCTTAACGTGATTCATATTTTTACCATCTAATTGTTTCACTAGGTTGTAAGCTACACAAGGGCATGCTTTGATCTACCCTATTCACAAAGTCTGAAGCATCGTAGAAGCTCAACACATATTGAGTTTCAGTGAATGACATGGAGGATGAGAGGTCAGGGACAGGTCAGGTCTTACCCAAAATATCTCTGGTCCTTTCACTTCCTCCCAGCACTACTTGGACACAAGCACAGTGTCCTAGCAGAGCCAATCCCCAGAGTTCACACCAGACATATTTGGTTGTGTTTAATTTTATGTTCTGTCTTAGAGTGAAAGTTTGCTGATAAGACAGTCTGCGGCAGGCCATTCTCAAATGCCTTTATTCTAGAAAGTACAACAAAGGCTCACATTCTGCATTTAATTAGGTCTATACTTCTTTTAGCCTTACTTGGTTGAAACGAAAACAAATTATCGGTAGGCAAATGAGACACCACATGGAGATTTTGAAATCTCCTTAACTCTGACTTAACTAAAGAATGTAGGAACTCCATCCCATTTGGGAGGGAGAAGGAAAAGGAAGCATTTCAAATCTGCCCCACAAGCTTTCAGCTCATTGTAAGATGAAACGTTATTCTCAACATCTATCTATCTATCTATCTATCTATCTATCTATCTATCTATCTATC
>NW_023270447.1:42416334-42446879 GCF_011800145.1 Mirounga leonina
ATCTATCTATCTATCTATCTATCTATCTATCTATCTATCTATCTATCTATCCATCTATCCATCCAACAGACACACACATACCGTCTCTAGGTTTGAGTCCTTAGTTCAATTCTTATTAACCATGTGGCCTTGGACAAGTTACTTATTCTAAGTCTCAGTTTTCTCTTCTTGGGTAGAATAAAACCCAACTCACAGGGCTATAGGACTATTATAAATGACATAATGCATAAAAAACTCTTGGTCTTTGGCTCATTGGAAGCATTCAATAAATGGCAATTGTTGTTTAATGTTATTGTTATTCTATAGTTTAAACTGTATAATTCCTATCCAGTTTCTGCATTCCTTCACCCTGGCACTGTTGACATTTTGGGCTGGATAATTCTTTGTATGGGTCATTCTGTGCATTTAGCTTGTTTTAGCAGCATCTCTGGCCTCCCCCCAGTAGATGCCAGTAATATCTCACAACCAGGAATGGTGACCAAAATATCTTGAGACATTGCCAAATGTTCCCTGGGAGACAAAACTTCTGCCGTTTGGGAAGCATTGGTACAGAACAAAGAGCAGTGAGTGGTCCTCGAGATAGGAGACCTGGTTTCTATTTGTTGATTGGTGATCTTGGGTAAGTCCTACCACTTCCCTGGGCCTTGGTTTTCTCATATGGTAAAAGAGGGCAGGAAATTCCTACTTTCTCTTTCATAATTTTTATAAGAATGAAAGAGAAAGAAAATCAATGCTCACAGGAAGTGTTATGCTATTATCACTAAGTTGCTAGAGGTGGTCTATTGAGGGGCAATTCCGAGAAGCCTTGCCCAGTGACAACAGCTGATGCCAACCTGTTTTCTTCTTTAATTCTCCCCTTGGGGAGCCACTGGCCTCCCAGCAGCTGCTTCTTGATCAATGTCAAGGATTCCCTGTGCCTTTAATGGATGTACTTGTGGCTTGGCTTGAAGAATTCAAGAGGAACTGTTTCCTTTCAACATGAAATGAAGATGCTCTTTTTGATAAAAATTATTGTAAGTGGCGAAAACTGCCTTGTCATCTCTAGATTTAGCATTCATTTAAATTTATCTCTCACATGACGAGAACTAACCAGTGGTCAGAATGTTAACTTGTCCTCTGTGGACTGATATTCAGAAAGAAAGGGTCTCAGGGTTTCTAACATCACTGTACTGATTAATACTATGCTAATACAGAGTAATACGAGGGTGGACTTCCTCATCAGTAAGGGAACACTTTTTGATGTCATAGCATATTAGGAGAATCTGTATACTAGAATCCAGAGGTGCAGCCTATTGTCATTCTTTTATCTATTTCTGAAAAAATCTTGAAATGGAAGCTAGCAGCGTGTCTGGGGAAAAGAGCTGTAAGCTTTGAGTTTGGTCAGAGTTATATGTAGATAGAGGAGGGTTCCGGTCCAATCTCATCATCTGTGTGATGTAGACCAGTCCTTTAGCCCTTCTGAACCTCAGTCGACTACACTAACACTTACCCTATGGTGTGGATATGAGTTTTAAATGCACATGAATATGTAAAGTGCAGAGCATTGTACAGGCACATGGTAAGTGTTTTGTGAGATGTAAGTGATCTTTCTCTCTATATCCACAGTCTGAAAGACTGTTTAAAGATTTCTTTCATCCCTCAAAGTCTGTATTTGTTCTGATTGCTTCAGGAAGGTCACTGAAATGAAAACCATACTTTTTAAGGTATAATTTAGAGTCTTGACTAAACTAAACTAATTGTAATAAGGCTTGAATCAGCTTATCAACAAATCATCCAGTTTATGAACAAATTACCTCCCTACTTCTAGTTGGAAATTAAGGGTCAGAAGTCACCCAAAGGACAATTGCATTTACCCAGAGAGGAACGTACAATGTGTTTCTTTCCTGAAATAATTCATTTGGTCTCCTTAAGGACACATGCCAGTATTCTGAGATAGCATGGTAGAGTAGCATGAAGATGAGGTTGGAGTCAGACAGACATGCCATTAGGTAGTTGGGTGTAACATCGGCAACATAGGGTTAATAATACCCATCACAGTGTAAGGGCAAGTATAAAGCCTATGAAAACCCCAAGCACCATGCCTGACACATTGAAGGCGCTCAGTTAGTGATGCTTTTCATCCTTGACTTTCTTATAGATCTTTGTACCTTATCTGGTTTATGAAAAGGGGTGGACAGCTAAGTAAATGATTATAAATCTACATTTTATTTTAATTCCTTTCCTATTAATGTTGAATATAGCATGTGGGAAAAGTCATGAATTATTAAGGGCACACCATTTAAAAAATACCGGATAATTTGCTTTGAAGTTTCCAATGGTGGCTCTGGAAGAGTTTTACTTCATAATTTGTTCTTTATGCTGTATATGAAGGCAGTTTAAAGCCCAGCAATACAAAAGGGGTCTGGTCCTCTTTCTCAAACTTGGCATGTTTAACCACCCATAAAATCATTTTGCAAGAGAAGACAATATAGTAACAGGTAACACATAAGAATGAAATTATAGAATAATAGTTTCCCACATTTTCATCACTAAAGTTTCTTTTTAACATTTTTATTACTTCTTCCTAGGGGCCTTTTTGGTATGTTTTAGCTTCCTCTTTGTTCCATAACATTCGTGCTAACTTCTATTGCATCATACGCACTGCATTGTGATTGTAATGTGAATCACATTTTATTTCTCTTTCAAAACCCCTGCTCCACAGTGGGCTCTCAATATTTGCTAAACTGAGAGCAAACATTCCTCTCTCTCTGTTGACTACATACCAATTATAGTAGATTCCTCTTTATATATTGACTATATTATTGGTTAAGCATTTACTATCTTCAAGACATCATAGAGTTTTTTTTAACAACCCATTTATTCTCCCAGTACCCCCCAGGTGGATGTTATTATTATGTCCATTTTCCTGCTATGGCTTTCCCCACAGCGACACTGGACTGTATGCCTGGAGAGCCCAGTTGACATTATCTATGAGAACTAGGATCAGGAAGAAGAGTCAGTTCCAAAACAGTCCCAAACTCCAGGGTTCGCCCTTATTTTCATTCTCTTTTCTTTCTCCTACCCTCCAAACAGTTTTCTAGGAAATGGAACAAACTGATTCAGGAATTTCATTTTCTTCCCACACTTCTGTGGCATAACAGGATGACACAGACGACACAGTTTAGCTACACATTGCCCTGGATGACTAACACCTGTAGATTCATCCTGCCTCGTGGGTGTTCTCAAGGACAAAGGGAAAACAGCTCTCTTTCGGCTTCCAGTACACCTGTCATGCTAAAATGGCTGTATGTAGACATGGACCATGGAAGGCAATGTCTTTTTCTACATGACTGACTGTGATGAGCTGATTCCCTTGCGCCTGTTACACCCACTAATCACAATGGCTGTGGGAATAAAGTAGTTTGCTCCCAGAGAGTGTGAGCTGGTACCCTAAAAGGTGTTTTATATAGACGCAGCAAGTTTTATCTGCCTTAGAAACATAGTTTGGGATCTAGCAAACACGACCCCTCTCCTTTGCCCCCTTATCGACTCTGCTAAGGGCAGGGAGAGAGAGAGGGGCTCTTTTAAAAGTCCCTGAATAGGGCGCCTGGGTGGCTCAGTTGGTTGAGCGACTGCCTTCGGCTCAGGTCATGATCCTGGAGTCCCGGGATCGAGTCCCGCATCGGGCTCCCTGCTCGGCGGGGAGTCTGCTTCTCCCTCTGACCCTCCCCCTCTCATGCTCTCTCTCTCGCGAATAAATAAATCAAATCTTTAAAAAAAAAAAAAAAAAAAGTCCCTGAATACGTTAAGGGCATTTACCACAGGCTGGGATGTCGCACAGGTCAGACTTGAAATTTTCATCCAAGGTGAAGCACCAGGGAGCCTCCTCCTGATTCCCTGGATTGCGGCAGTAGGAATGGCCCCCGTTCAGCTCCGGGAAACGGAGGGCGGTAAAGGTGTGCATGTGGGGGTACTGGGAATTCCACGGCTGGCACTGGCGCCCTGATTTGGTCACACTCACGGTTCCCCGGTAGTCCACACCTGTGTTGTTATAGCACCTGTGATCTGAAAAACGGAAGGGAGAATGGCCCAAACTGTGAGAAAGAAACAAGAGATGCTGGAGCTCCCAGACAGCAGTTTCTGGAAGAAGGACTTGCAATTAACCTCATGGCTAAGGCTCCCCTGCTGGTCAGGGGCCATGTGGGCAGTCTCCCTGCTTGCCGGGCTGGGACACCGGTCCTGCCTGGCAGCTACATTCCTGGGAGGATTTAAAGCTCATGCGTCAGGAATAAAACCAGTCCTCCACAAGGCCTTTTAATACTGAACACACACACACAAAAATCAGAACTGGGGGCGGGACTCGGGGGCACAGGAGTAATTTCATAGTGAATGGTTCAGGAAAGGTTCAAGCTGAACGCTTCTTTCCATTTTTGCTTGAATGGAATCGTGGGATAAAGAATCTAGTTCCCAGAAAATGCTCCCTAGGAGCAGTGCATGTGGGTTTCTAACAGAAGTTAGGGCCACTCTGTGCTGATGGACTGGGTCTTTTGGAGAAGGAAGTCCTCTTCCCAGGGGACCACAAGGCTGTTACTTGAAAGCACTGCAAAAATCCATTGAGTTGAAATCAATCAAAATATGGAGGGGTAATGATAAAATAATAGTAATAATGAAGATATTGCTATTATTAAGTGCTAAGCATAGTTCTAAGTGTTTTAGATGCCTTAATTCATATAACTAATAGCATAATATTAAATTACAAAAGGAAACTAAAAAACTACCAGTGAGTTTAATTCTAGGTGAATGGGAAGTTATAGAGGAACAGAATTGAGAGGACAGTGGATAGAGGCAAGCTCCATGGATATGTATTTTAAATTGTGGTACAATATACATATCATAAAATTTACCATTAGTGTATTTAGAACATTCAAAATATTGTGCAACCTTCACCACTATCTCATTCCAGAACACCTGGATCATCCCCAAGGAAACCCTATACTCACTCAGCAGTCACTCCCCAAGCCCCCCACCCCATCCCTGGTAACCACTAATGGGCTTTCTGTCTCCATGGGTTTGTCTATCCTGGATATTTCATAGAAATGGAATCACACAATGGTTTCTGGCTTCTTTGGCTTTCATAATACTTTCAAGTTTCAGCCATGTTGTAGCATGTAACAGGATTTTATTCCTTTTTTTTTTTTTTAAAGATCTTATTTATTCATTTGAGAGAGAGACAGAGAGAGCAAAAGCAGAGGGAGAGGCAGAGGTAGAGGGAGAAGCAGACTCCCTGCTGAGCTGGGAGCCCGATGTGGGACTCGATCCCAGGACCTGGAGATCATGACCTGAGCCGAAGGCAGACAGATGCTTAACCATCTGAGCCACCCAGGCACCCCAGGATTTTATTCCTTTTTATGGGTGAATCATATTTCCTTATATAGATATACCACAATTTGTTTATCCACTCATCTGCCGATGGACACTTGGGTTGTTTCTACCTTTCAGCCATTGTGAATAGACCTGTTATGAACACCTGCATACAAGTTTTTGTTTGAACACCTTTTTCAAATTCTTGTGAGTGTACCCTCCAGGACTGGCACTGCGGGTCAAATGGCAATTCTATTTAAGTCACTGAAGAACCAGCAACCATATTTAGAGATTATCATCTTCATGAAGCTTCTTGAGGATAGGGACAGCATCCAATCCACCACTGAAAGCTCCGCCCCCACACAGCATTTGGCCCACTGGAAGGTAATCTGCCTGTTTACCAGTAAGAATCCTTGCTACAGATCGAGGTCCAGTTTTCACTACGCCATGGGGTTGCTGGTCCCCAGGCAGCACAGAAGGTCAGGAGTTACCACCTACTTTTATTGATAGGATCCGCCATGGGAATTCCAATCCGGATGCAGTTTGCGGCTTCAGGGCTCTCAGGCTGGGGGAGATCTTCACAGTTTGGCAGTTTCAGCCTCATCAGGATCATGGGATTTGATCTTGCAAAAATGTACTCTGTTTGACACAGGACGTTTTCCAGGATTTCACATTCATCGCGACACAGGTCCCGGGGCTTCGGGATGGATGAGGTCTCGTCGCAGTACGGGAAGGCGTAGTGGCACAGAGAAGGAATGGCAAACTGGGAGCACTTATCAGATAAGTGGCTGGAGGTGCCGATCATGGTGAAGGCAGCTGGAAAACAAACACAGTTATTAACTCCCAAGGGCCAGGGTTTATCTCCTTTGGTTATCTGGTCAATAGATACCAGAGAGAAACATACATCGGAAGGAATCCGCTGCACTCACACAAGGCCAAGAGGAGATTCAGTTCAGATGTCCAAGCGGCTTACTTTCACTGGCTTGGAAAAAAATCATTTTGACTACAAAGCTAAAAAAACAGGATTAAGTTACATATGTACCGTTTCCTAATAAAAAGAATTAATTAGGTTAAAGCACAATATATTTTTCATTTTTACTACAAAGCAACAGAACTTTGTGTTTCATCCGGTACTTTTTTATTAGTTTTATGAAACTTCTAAAACATTTGACAGCTGCAGGGCAGAACTCGCTGTCTGCGGTGGCGGAGCCTGATCCCAGGATTTGGTTCTGTGTCTTGCCTCTGAGGTGGGTGACTCTGGGCAACTTTAATTTCTTTGTGTCTCTGATATTCCCTATTCCATTTTCTGAAAATGAGGCAATTCTCTTGGAAGTTCTCAAAAAAGCACAATGCAGTCATTCCAGGCTGTGTATCAGTGGTCACTTAGCCTGACTTTTTACTCAGCTCGGCATCCGTGGACGGAAAAATGCCTCCCTTTGCACTGAAAGGAGCTTTACCTCATGAGACAGCCTGGGGGTGGTTGGTACGCTGTCTCCCAATGTATGTTCCTCAGAACAGTCGCTCTGTAGCATAGTCATAGTGTTTGAGAAACTAGGGTTCCAGAGCCAAACAAGTTTGGGAAATGCCGGGTTACACAAAATTAAGTGGCTTTTTTTAATTGTAATAATTTCCAGTAAGCAGATGTCCACTGAAAATGTCTAAGAGATGATTATTACAAGTGGGTGATGAAACACTGACATCGGAACTCCCATTTATTTTTGTGAATACTTAGTGAAAAAATATGTTAAGGTGTTCTTAGGTTGAAATGTGCCTTCAACAGCCCCTCCCCATTAGTCAGTCCTGCTTCTGTCCTCTGGCATTTCAGAGTTCGTCCTCCTGAAAGTTCTTCAGCAGGTGGTAACTCCAGCTTTCTATAGTTGCTTCTCTAGGTTAAATAGCTCCCCTGGGCTCCTCTTAGTTCCTTCATATTCCTCAGGACATAGTTTCTAGATGCTTTGCTGTTCTGTGCACCTGCCTCAGGTTTGTTCAATCCTAAGGTTGCCAGATAAACTACAAGGCACTTCATTTCCTTTGAACCTCAGGTAAACATTTGGAACATACTTACAGTAAAAAACTATCCACTGTTTATCTGAAATTCAAATGTAACTGGGTGTCCTGTATTTTTATTTGCTAAAGCTGGCAACCTTATTAGAATCCCATAAAGGCAATTTTAATGGCTTGCAAGGGTATGTGGCAACGGGGCATAACTACACTAATGGAAGAAACACAAGGCTGCTGTAACCACCAGAACCAGGTGTACAAAATTGTACAAGGTGGCCTACACTGCTTTGCTCATGCATGCTAGAAAGTGCGTCACTATTGGATTTCCATTAAAAAGATACTTTTGATTCAGAAACATGAAGGGTAAAATAAGAGAAGGCTAGAGCAGGAAGAGACTTACGATCATCCTGCCACATCACTCATTCCACTGATGAAGAGAGAGATTTTCATGAAGAATAAGAGATTTCCCCAAAGTCACAGTATTGGTGTCCAGAATTCTAGACTCTAAATTGATTTAGAGTTTACATGACTTTCAGTCTACACGATATTGTCTCCAAGCAGTAACTCTATGAGGGCAGTGATGTAAGCTGGCTTATTCATCACACCGGCATATCCCCAGTGCCCCGTCCAGTTCCTGGTATGCCCCAAAACACTAATAATCTTCATCGAGTGTCTGAATGAATGTGAGACTTTTCAGAGCACCCTTTTCCTCTAAGAGCAACAACCTTCAATAAAGTATTCTAATGAACATTCCAGAACAGAGAGGTCGTATCTCCTGCTTCTTTGTGGTCCAGCTCCTAACCCCTATGCCTAGCCCAATCCTTTGTCAAGAGAGGAGCTCAAGAAAACGTTTGGTGAGAAAAAGAGTTATACAAGGTATCAGTACAGTTTCATTAGTGTTACCTACCTGTGATCTGATTTTCTATTTCCCCTTGCATGTGCAAAGACTCCATATAGACAGTGCGGTTGCCAATAAATCTTGCACACGCAATCCCTCTGTATGGCTGACAGAATCCATCTTCTTCAAACTCATCTCTAGAAACAGAGCACAGACATTAGGGGCTGGTATACATTTACATCCAGTTGGCTCTCACTGTGTCATGTCCGAAACAGTCGCTAGGGGGAGAAGCTGAGCACAGTAGCCCCAAGGCAGGCCTAAGGAGTCCGGCTTTTCCTCAGTTCCACCCATCACTTAAAATATCTGCTGGTCACGTTGGTCAAGTTTCCTTCACCCCCAGAAAATCACTCTGAAGCGCAAAATCATCCTTAAATAGGGGAGAAAGCACTTTTATTTTCGCAGCTGGTGGTGATGTAGTTATAAAAGTAAAGAGGAAATGAGTTGGGAATCTGGGCACATGTTCTACAGTTTTTTGTTTTTTAAGCACAGATTATTTCTGCTTCATTTGCTACAAAGCCGTGGGCGCATTATCCACAAGATCCACTCCAACTGATGTGTCAATTAGGAGGCTCCATGGGGTGAGAAGCTGGGTGCAGCTGGAAAGAAACCAGAGGGCAGCGCAGTTATGTGGCTCTTCGCTGCTTAAGACCCATTATCTCTACCCAACAGAGAGACTCCAGGCAACCCGGGGACTGCACAATTTCAAATGAGTCACTAAATTCCAGGAAATCTAGAGTACGTGTCAATGAAAATCGTGCTTTCGTGATCCCCGACAACTTTAAAAATAATCTTAAAAAATTTTGTTGCCTCAAAATGATAATAAAAAAAGTAGGGGGAGTAGATTTTATTCTGAAGACGAGGGGATGCCAGATGGTGTGATTAGCGTCAGTGTGGCAAATGGCGGGACATCGAAGGCTGGAGGGTCGGACCCAAGATGGCAGCTTTAGCTTGAAAGGCTAGAGGCTATAACATCCCACGAGGGCCTACCATAAGTACAAGACACCAGAGTAGAGAATATCCAGCTGGTTCTCAAAAGCAGACCACAGCCAAACAAAAGGCCACTTGCCACGCTTCTGGGCTGACCTCACCCTGGAGGCTCCCCCTCTGTTAACATGGCTGGAATCAGTACATTGTCTAAATAAAAAGATCAGTTTTCCTCTTCAGTTTCTTCTAAGTTAAAGTACTTTAGAGCCAAAGTCAGGAGAAGGAAATTGTCTTCCCGGGCTTAACATTTGCCTTTCCTTAGCCAATCTGAGTCCTCTGAGCTATGGTTTTCTTATCTATAAGATGAAGATAATCATTGACCTCTCTACCCTATAAGTGAAAGTCATGAGGACCCTATCAAACAATGTAAAGTGCTACTCAGAGGTAACACATGCTTATTATTGAAGTATTTATGATTACCAAAGAAGACATTTATTTAAAGTACAATTATTTACTAAGCTCCTATTTTGTAAAATCAACTCTAGTCAGTCTGATGGCCCTAGACATCCCCCCTTGGGGGTTCAGTGTGGGAATCTAGAAAGCCTGCTCTAACAGGAAACCAGGTGAAAAAAATCTGATAAAGCTGATCATTAAAAGACCAGTTTCCAGCAGCTCTCTACTTCCTATTCACTCTAACAGTCTTTTTGGAGGTAGAGATGGGGTGTGGGGGGGGGGGGGGAAGTATCTTCGCTTTAGTTCCCAAAACAGTTTGCATTGCAAAGCTCTTAAAAACTTAACCTGTAAGTACACATACAAATGAATATATCACATACCTGACATGAAGACATTGAAATTTTAATGTAAAATCCTGCATGTTTACTTTCATAAATCCTAGAGTAATGTTGAAGCCTTTTTGGCTTAAATTTTACCTGGGTTGTAAAATTAACCCCACTTTTATTGGGTAACTAATACTGTAAACCTATGGGGAGAAAGAAGTTTCTCGATGACCTAGCCTTGGATCTTGGAAACCAAAGTACTGAGACCAGAATGCACAGCCACACCACCCCCTGCTATTACCGATGATGCTTTTCTATCCCTAGGCATTAGCAGAGTCCTGGACTTTTAAGGTGTCGTTATGAGAACACGTCTTCCTCCCCCACATTAAACTCTCAAGGCCTCAATTTATATCTCTTGGGAGGACAAAACCCTGGAATTAACCCCAGATGTAAATCCCCAACCTACTGGGAGTCCCCATATTTTATGTGTGAGGCTTAGGCTAAACTTCTTACCACCTTTCCAGTTCAAGACTCTAAAAAGACTCTTTGAATACTTTTTTTTTTCCATAATAAAAAGGAATGCAGTTCCTTGGCTGCATATTTCTTATCAAGGGCTTAGAGCTGCAGGTGTATTGAATTTTTGACTGTGCCCAGAATTCCTGATATTCTGACCAGTCTCTTGGGGACAGATATAAAAAGCAAAGCAAAGCAAAACAAAACAAAACAAAAAAAACGGTGTGTAATGTCATCTTCGAGGGAGTAGTTCTCAGCCCCGGCTGCTCTGAAGAATCTCCCCAGAAAGCTTTTGAAAACCCCAATGCCTAAGCCCCACCTCAGACTTACTAAATCATACTCTCTGGGGATGTGGTAGAGGCATGCATGCTTTTTAAAAAGCTCTCAGGTGATTTGAATGTGGTTGAGAACCACAGCGCTAGGAAAACAAACCTCTATTAAGTGTCTGCCACTCTTTGTGCTGGGTACCATGCTAAGTGCTTTCTTCCAAATAGTCCCTTATGTGGCATTATTATCCTTCTTTTACAGAGGGAGAGACTCAGGTTCAGAGAAATAACTGGCCCAAATTCACAAAGCCAGTTCTTGGTGGAGCTAGGATTTATTTTTATTTATTTATTTTAAAGATTTTGTTTATTTATTTGAGACAGAGAGAATGAGAGACAGAGAGCATGAGAGGGAGGAGGGTCAGAGGGAGAAGCAGACTCCCTGCCGAGCAGGGAGCCCGATGCGGGACTCGATCCGGGGACTCCAGGATCATGACCTGAGCCGAAGGCAGTTGCTTAACCAACTGAGCCACCCAGGCGCCCCATGGAGCTAGGATTTAAACTTAAAGTATAAGCTTAAGCCATTACACCCTGTTGTCAGATCTATAATGATGGTCCTGTTTTCAGTATTACTTTTGATCAGATCAGCCCAATGATAAATAGGAGACTTTAAAATGAGCCTTTATTCTGGACCAGGAACTGTTAAGTTTCACTTACACATACAATTGATATTAAATCATTTAATCCTGCTAAAAAAGGGGAAGATGTAATCATCCTCATTTTACAGATGAGAAAACTGAGGGTCAGAAAGAGCGGAGAACTTGTCTAAATTTACACAGCAAGTAGAAGAGCTAGATTTGCCCCAAACTAGCACTTGTACACCATGGTATACAGCTTCCCTCCAAATGGTTTATGAAGGTTTTTGCACTGCTCACAGGGGCTTTCTGCTGTGAAGATGCCTTGGTGTGTGCCGGGTGGCAAAAAAGGTTTTCTTTAGAACATAGAGTCACAATCACCTTTCACGCTTTCCATTTTTCCTGCTGGCTTTTGGCTGGAGGGGAACCAATGCTCCTCCAACACTCATCAGCTCTATGCTTTTTTCTCCAGCTCACACTTCTTTCATCATTAATTTTGCTGAGCAAACTCAAAAACATGGAGCACACAGCAGCAAAAGTGCAAGGGCACTTACAGTGAGCATGGCCCAAGGCTGCGTTCTTTCTACGGAGAAGAGGGTGCATTGTGAAAGGGAATGGAATTTTGCATTGACATGTGCCAGCGACCTCACCGTGATGTCAAGAAGCAGGGATGCTTTGTGATGGGGACTCATGTTGTCTAACTCATAAAGTAATTTAGTTACCATGTTGCCAACCCTGATATCCTTCCACCTCAGGGGTCTCCCCAAGGAGCTTATGAGGGATGGTCAGTAAGAATGACCACGACCAATATGGCAGCCATAGGGGTATCTACCCAGGACCCACTGGAGACCAGTGAAAAGGAAATGCTGCCATTTCAAGTCACAACCCAAGGGGGGTTTTACAGCGACAGTGAAAACCAATAGCTACAAATTCCCGGGCCAACCTCTCAGGTCAGTTGACTAAAGCAGAGAACTCTGATGATGGAAAAAGCACACTGCATGGTACGGGGCATGTGGAGACTATCTGTAGTTTTGCAAGCAGGGAGAAGGAAAGGAGGAGAAAGGGTGGGTGGGTGGGTGGAGTAGGGAAAGTGAAAAGATGGAGAATACTGCTCACCGATGCCCAAATGGGGTTGTGCTGATTTTGGACCATGAGAGGCCCACAACTGCTCTCCTTAGAGATTCCAGGGAGGGCAGGCTTTCTGAAGGCTGCCTTAATTTAAGGACACAAAAGAACGAACTCAATGGTTGTCTTAGTCATGTGATTTAAAAAGAAACCCTAAATATGACTGGAAAAACTGGCACGATTCAAATAGTCTGTAAATTAGTTTGTATCATACCAACGATAATTTATTACCTTTTTCTTAAATGTAGGCTCCACGTCCAGTGTGGAGTCTAACGCGGGGCTTGAACCCACGACCCTGAGATGGAGACCTGAGCTGAGATCAAGAGTCAGCTGCTTAACCTACTGAGACATCCAGGCGCCCCAATAATTTCTTACTTTTGATCATCCCACTATGTTTATGCAAGACATGAACATTAGGAAGAATGGGATGAAGGACATATGGAAACTCTCTGTACTATTTTTGCAACTTTTCTTAACTATAAAAATATTTCAAAATAAAAAGTAAAAATCTTATAGGATGGGGGAGGGTGGGAACCTTATTGTGTGTAGACGTAACTGGAGATGCTATGGGGTGAGGTGGTCAGGAAGGCCGTCAGATGACCTCATTTAATCTTTATAACAAACCTTATAACACTCCCTCTGGGCCTATCCCTGGGTGGTGGAATTCCCTTCTCTCACAATTCACTTACTTGTTTGAGGCTTGGCCTACTTCTAAATTCAAACACTTCCAGGAGTGATGACCTATTTGGTCAGGAAGCCCTTAGTGTAGATGGACTTCTGCTAGCTGCTGCAGGCACTCTCATCTTTATTGGAAGCTGTATAGGCTGGGGCAACGGATGAGAGGTCTGTGCTGGAAGAAGGCAATCTTCCCTGACTTGACAGTTAGCTCTGGGCCCAGCTTCATGCCAGGATGACAGAGCAGGTGGGCTGGGGATGGAGCGTGTGGGACTCACCAATACAGGGCATCTCTGTCATCTGGGTCATCATTCACTTTGTCACAAGTGATCTTTTCAAACACAGAACACAATCAGGTCATTTCCTGCCTAAAATTATGTTTCCCACTCACTTCAGTTTCCTGATGGCGGCCTCCAAGGCCCTTCATCATCTAGTCCCTGCCCATTTTTCCAGCCCTCCTCCTGCCAGTCACACCTATGAACCTGATCATCCTAGCGACACGAATGACCTTGCTAGTCTCAAAACAGCGGGGGCAATCTGCTGTTCCTCTGGCTTGGCTTACTCTCTTCCTGAGGCCTAGAATGCCTTCCACTCTCTTCTTCACCTTGTGAGTGCCTTCCTGTCCTCAAGATCCAGATGCTAAGTCCCCCACGGAAGTTCGTCACTGACCTCCCCCAAAGGCAGCGTCTTTATCACACATCACAGCTGTCCCACACACCTCTGACTCCATGTTCTGTTTGTCTGTTTAGTGTCCGTCTCGCCACCACTCTAAGGCAAGGACCATGTCTGATTCAGCTTCCCTCCTCAAGGCCCCCGGCAAAGCACACAACTCAGGAACCCTGTTGAATGAAGGAAAGGGGGCTGCCAAGAACCGTCCCCCTCCAGATCTTCAGAAGTAGAAAAGAAGGCCTGCTGCCTGACGGACCAACACCTGTAACAGATGTGATAGATGTGGGGCTGTACCAGGCTAGCCCACTGACATGCCAGAAGCATCCTCCGCGCCGAAACCACTTTCTTCCTCATCACATTTTACACAGAAGCATGGGCAGGCCTAATAGACTTATGGATGAGTTAGGCCCTAAAAACTTCCCCTTTGGGGTAATAAGACCAGTTAAAATGCACGCCTCTCCTTAGTGGGAAGAGAATGGATATAAAGGTAATTTGCTAACTATAAAATCTTACTCAAACAAAAAAATAGTAAACAGGTACTCAAAAACTGGAAGACAATTGTTCATGGCAGCGCTATACGTAATAGCCAAAAAGTGGAAACAACCTCCAAGTGCTCATCAACAGGTGAAGGGATAGACAACATGTGGTAGGTACACACAACAGAATATTATTCAGCTATAAAAGGAGGAATGAAGTCCTGAAACATGCTACAACATGGAAGAATCTTGAAAACGTTACGTTAAGGGAGATCAGCCAGACACAAAAGACCACATATTTTAATGATCCCCTTTATATAATATATCCAGAATAGATAAATTCATAGAGACAGAAAGCAGATTGGTGGTTACCAGGGGTGGGGGAGGGGGGAGAAATAGGGAGTAACTACTCAGTGGGTATGGAGTTTTATTTTGCTATGATGAAGATATTTTGATACTAGATAAGAGGTTGTAGTTAACACAACATTGTGGATATGTTAACTGCTACCCATTGGCTCACCTTAAAATGGTTAGTTTTCATGCTCTGTGAATTTCACCTCAATTTAAAAAAATTAATTTTATATACCCAAGGGACAAGGTTGACGGACCTGGTGGGAGGGTCAATGGTTGGGATTTCCAGCTTCAGATCTGGGGAGAAGTTTTGGGGTGGCTTTGTGGGTTGCTTGCAAGCAGACTGATCTGCTGTAAGCACGGGCACTTCACACAGCCACAGCAGGTTTCTTTGTTCTGCTTCTTGTGGCTCCTCACGAGAATGCCAGAGAGAGTGGCCTGCAAGCCCACAGCACAGCGGCCTCATGGATACAGAGGGCAGTCAAGGAAATAATCCACCACTTGTGAATTTACCGCACTCACTCCCTCTTAAGAGCTCCATTTTGAGCCATGAAGATGAAATCACATCAAACTGCCTGCCCTCAAAGCTCTGAATTTTGGTTTGAGGGAAAGCTATCACACAGCTCAAAGTATCTCTAGGTGTGATAGGGTACCCCTAGTTGTGCTCCAGTGAGCAATTTAGGAAGTAATTTCTTTCTTCTTTTCTCTATCTAGTATCAAAACCTCTTCATCATAGCAAAATAAAACTCCATACTCATTTAGTAGTTACTCCCTATTTCTCCCTCTCCCCAGTTCCTGGTAACCACCAATCTGCTTTCAGTCTCTATGAAATGATCTATTCTGGAAACGCAATAATAATTTACCAGTGCCTGCCCAAAGACCATCATGGCCATAGGTGGATGGGAAGTATCCCTTATAAATTTTTTAAACCAGGCCACATATTAGCTGCTCAGTTAAAACATAGCCATGGCAGATCCACACACATCATGCTCTCCAGGGCCAGCTCTAGTAACTTTGGGTCTGGGTGCAAAGCTACCCACCTCAGAAACAGGGTTCTCCTTGGGAAGTACAGTCACATCTCTCTCTCTCTTTAAAGATTATATTCGTTTATTTATTTGAGAAAGAGAGAGAGAGACAGTGAATGGGGGAAGGATCAGAGGGAGAGGGACAAGCAGACTCCATGCTGAGTCAGGACCCCGAGATCACGACCTGAGCCGAAACCAAGAGTAGGCCACCCAACCAAATGAGCCACCCAGGTGCCCCAGTCACATTTCTTAAAGGTAAAAATCTTCTATTTTTTATTTAAAAGGGGGGACACATGATAAAACTAAGAATCTAAGTAAAGAATGCAAAATTATTCCAGTATGGATAAATGATCAGAGACATGGAATCTTTAAGAACAGATTAGAATCTGATGTGGTCTAAAAAGCTACCACCTATACCTCTTTCTTTTTCCTGAGAAGACTTTGGACCATGAAGCACCCTTGGTTAACTGCAAACAAGGAGGAGGGAAGATAATTTAATTATCATCAGCTATAACTACACACCCTCGGAGAAGGGACATCAGGACAAATACAGGTGGAGACATGGAAAGAGCTGGTCAGAATGAAGGAGAGATGGTGAGGGTCCTGGAAGGGGAGGTGTCTGGTGAGCCAAGAGTAGACTTTGCCTCAGGCTGGCTATGGCCAAGAGATTATGGGTTAAATATGTGATCCCAAACTTATCTCACAAACTGTGTTCTCTAAAGACCGATCTGTAAGTGGGCATCAAAAAGGGTAATGTGTTAACATAGTTGACCTTTAAGGTCAGCTTTCAAAGTAAGCTAATCCCGGCCCATCAACCCAGAGGCGCAATGACTCCCAGGGAAGACCTCAATCTATTAGACTGAGCACTCACCTAACTCTTACCATCTCTTCTCTCACTAGAATACTTCTGGGAGCACAAGAAATTCTGAGGTGTCAAGTATCACGGGCTGTTTCCCACACCTGGACACTGACAATTGTTAACATTTATTTCCTTAGCAAAAGTGTCCCTTGCTCTTGCTCACACCACCTTTTTGCTTTAAAAAATTAAATTTTAAGGGGCACCTGGGTGGCTCAGTTGGTTGAGTGTCTGACTCTTGGTTTTGGCTCAGGTTGTGGTCTCAAGGTCATGGGATCGAACCCCGTGTTGGGCTCCACACTCAGTGTGGAGTCTGCTTGTCCCTCTCCCTGGGCTCCTCCCCCCGCTCTCCTCTCTCTCTCTCTTTCTCTCTCTTACTCTAGAATAAGTAAATAAAATCTTTAAAAAAAATTAAATTTTAAAAGTTTTTTTTTTGGCCATGAACCATTAAAACAAACAGATGAATAATGTTCTGTCATAGTTTCCAGAGCAGCATGTAATAGTTACTTGTGTCCAACTTAGAAATGGGAAGGTATTGGCTTTGCTTCGTAATGATGTTTGGAAACACAAGGGTTGCATTTCACTTTGGAAAAGGAGCAGAATTACCCAGGCTTGTATCTCACAAATATGATTTGAGGGAAAATTATGCATGTAATGTATTTGATTCCTATTTAAATACACATCTGAAATGATAGGACTGCCCTAGTACCTATCTGTAAGAATATGAAGATCACTAATAAAAGAATGAGTGATTTTTTTGCCCTCTCCTATTTACTGAGGTTTTTGTGGTAGGTTAGCTTTGTACCTTCTAAGAAGCCCTGGGGTGTTTTCACTTTTCCCCCTTTGAAGGGCCTACTCTGCCCCTAACCTTAGGCTGGAGCTGGGAATGCATAGGTGGGACTTGGAGTCCCCATGTTCAGCCCTCGTCCCCACACCCCCGAGGTCTCATTAGAAGCTCTTTGGGTGTTTTTTGGCAGTTCTCCAAATATCAGGTATTCAAAAGACCCCTAAATTTGCCCATTGAGACTAAAAGGGGTTTAGATGAATATGAAATTCACACGTAACAACCTGGTCAGATTTTCTACCACAAATGTTACTAGGATTGCTTTGATTTGTTTTTCACTTTCCTTTTATGACTTTGGTCATGGATTGAAAAAAGAGGAGTTCTGTGGAAAGAGTGGTAAAGGGAATTTAGGGACTTCTTAGGAGGGTTTAATTTCATATTGCCACTCAGAAGTGGGTTAAACCCAATCCCTAAGTCTTGCTTTTCTGTTCCCGCTCAGCTTTGTTTCCCATCCCTTCTACGGATGGCAGTTATGAAAGACTACCAGCCTCCATAAAAAGCAATGGTGGATTCAATGCTGTTCCCAACCTCCGATCCAAAATAGGGCAACCCAGAGGTGCCCATGTCAAGTCTAGAATCTTACACGTCTAAAAAACTGTAGTAGTGGCAGAAATTCATGTTAAAATAAGGATTGATTTGTGATGCACCGAATGGGAATATAGTAATTAGACCAGTGATATCTGTTAGACAAGAGGTCTCTGGAAAAGGATTATGAAATCCAATGGGAAATGTGGAATAGGGGTGGGTTGGTGGGGGGTAGGGGGCTCATATTTTTGGTATTCAGATACCAAAAATATAATCCCTGTTCACCAGGACTCTACAGTCTAGGAGAAGAGAAATATAAGTGTGATAAATACAATCTCGGTTCCCCTCCCCTTCCTCCCTCCCTCTCTCTTTCCCTTCCTCTTCCTCTTCAACCAACAAGTTTGTTGAAGCCGTGGGCTGAGAATAAAAGAAGGGGCATCCAGTTAAGGCTGGGAAGGCTTCTGGAGGAGGCGACAGCTTAAAAGAGAAATAATTCAACAAATCATGGATTCAATACAGTTGGCCCTTGAACAACACAGGCGCTGGGGAGCTGAACCCTGTACAGTTGAAAACCTGTGTATAACTTTTGATTACTGAAAACTTAACTACTATTAGCCTACTGCTGACCAGAAGTCTTACTGATAACATGAAGAGTTAATTAACATATTTTATATGTTACAGGTGTTATATACTGTATTCTTATAATAACGTAAGCTAGAGAAAACATTAAGAAAATCATAAGGAAGAGAAAATACATTTATAGTGAGTGCTATACTGTATTTATTGAAAATAACCTGCCTTGGGGCACCTGGGTGGCTCAGTTGGTTAAGCGACTGCCTTCAGCTCAGGTCATGATCCTGGAGTCCCAGGATCGAGTCCCGCATCGGGCTCCCTGCTTGGCAGGGAGTCTGCTTCTCCCTCTGACCCTCCCCTGTCTCATGCTCTCTCTCTCTAGCTCATTCTCTCTCTCAAATAAATAAATAAAATCTTAAAAAAAAAAAAAAAAAAGAAAGAAAATAACCTGCCTCGAAGTGGGCCCATGGTTCAACCCTCTGTTGTTCAAGGGTCAACTGTGGTATGCTAGCCAAGGTAAGTGGAGTCAGAAGCAGAGTAAGGCTAAATGGGAGCAATGGGAGGAATGGGGCAGGATAAATCCAAGAGCTGGGTCTTAACCTGCAGAGTCTGGGCCATATTCCATTACCTTCTCTGTGCACTCAAATCTTGGATTTTATCTTGAAAACAAAGGGACACCAGAAAGTGATGTGGTTAGGGGCAGTGTGGCAAATGGTGGGACTGGAGATCTAAGACTGCAGATTGGGGTCCAAGATGGTAGGTTCAGCTTGAAAGGGCAGGAGCCATAACCTCCCACAAGGACTGGCAATAGACTCAAGGCACAGAGTACAGAACATCCAGCTGTTACAATGGAAATTGCTGAGCCTGTGTCAGAGGTGGTAGAAAATGGTACGAGACTGCTGGCAAAGCTGGTGGGAAAGGGGACTGTGAACTCAGGGCAGGCGCCACGCCTGTAGCTGTCCGCCAGGCCTACCATCTCATGGAGTCATTCAGTTGCAAGGGGACTTTGCAAGCCTCTGGTCCAATCCTTTCTAAAGATGAAAGAACCAAGAGTGAGTGGCTGTGTGATTTGACCGAGTTCACCAAGTAGTTAGATGGACAGAGTGCAGTGCAGTGGAAAGAGCAGGCCTTTGGAGACCCACAAAAATACCGGGTTCAATCTTAACAGCTGCTTTCTAGTTGCACATGGCCTTGGGCTAGGTATGGAGTCTCTCAGAGCCTCTGTCTCTATATTTGTTAAGCTGGCATATTAAATAAGATAACGTATACCAAGTATTTGCTCATGATAGTTGCTTGTGAAGTATAAGGTCCCTTTCTGCTTTACTTATTCTAGAAATATGTACTGATTTGCTTACTATATACCAGGCACTATTCTAGGCATGGAGAGAAGAAAGCAGACAAAAATCCCCACTCAGTGTAATCCCCGCTTACACTGACTTAGAGTTTTAGCTGGAAGCTCTTGTCCCACTCCTTTATAATAATTCGTATCTCGCAGTTCCTTCTCATTGTACCAAAGATGAGTCATGGGTAGAATTATGCATGTGTCTGAATTCTGTGGACACACTGGGAACAGAAGTGAGTATGCCTGATGAAATCAGAGAGGCCTAGAATTAGGGAAGAGAATTAAACTGCCACCTCTACCCCTACTTGCTCTGCTCCCTAACCTGCCTCCCATCCCGTGACAGTGAGTGGGCCCAACCATCGCCTTGCACAGGCGGATCTCACCCTCCTCACCTACTCATGGGCATTGCTCTGGCAACTGTTCCTTTTCTCTGTTTATCACCATTTCCCCCGTCTCTATTGGGTCATCCCCAGCAATACATCAATGTGCTCTAATATCTCCCATTTAATTTTTCCTTTTATTTAAAAATTTAAAAAGATTTATTTACTTACTTATTTATTTAGAGAACATGAGTGGGAGGGACAGAGAGAATCCCAAGCAGACACCGCACTCAGCATGGAGCCAGAAGAGGGGGTGGGAGATCGATCCCACAACCCTGAGACCATGACCCCAGCCGAAGCTAAGAGTCAGCTGCTCAATCAATGGCACCAACCAGGTGTCCCTTATTTTTTCCTTTTAAAGATTTATTACTTTATTTGAGAGAGAGAGCACACAACTAGGGGAGGGGGCAGAGGGAGGGAGGGAGAGAGAGAGAGAGAGAAGCAGAGTCCCCGCTGAGTGCAGAGCCCCATGTGGGGCTCGGATGATCCTTGAGGACACCTGAGCCAAAATCAAGAGTTGGACACTCAACTGACTGAACGACCCAGGTGTCCCTATCTCCGATTTTATTTTCAAAGATTTTATTTATTTATTTGACAGAGAGAGAGAGTGAGAGAGAGAGCGCACAAGCAGGGGAAGCAGCAGACTCCCCACTGAACAGGGAGCCCGATGCGGGGCTTGATCCCAGGACTCTGGGATCATGACCTGAGCTGAAGACAGCTGCTTAACCAACTGAGCCACCCAGGTGCCCCCCTATTGCCCATTTTAAAACAAATTCTTTTTAGATTGTGTCCCTGTTCAGCTATCTCCACATTTTTCTGCTCCCATTTATAGCAATATCTCTCTCAAAGGAGTTACCTACACCTGTTTTCCCCAGTTCTTTCACTTGCTCTTGGACCCACCCCGATCAGGCCTTTGCCTTTCCATCCACTGAAAAAGCTCTTGTCAAGGTCAATGATCTCCATGATACCAAATCCAATAGTAAATTTCAAGTCTTTATCTTTAATGACTTAGCAGCAGCATTTGACACAGCTCATCACTCCTTGAAACCCTTTCCTTCACTTGGCTTCCATGATACTGTTCTTTTTTGGTTTTCCTCTTACTTCTCTGGCTGTGCTTTCTTGGTCTTCTTTGCTAGTTTAAGATTTCAGTCATTGAGAGCCCTATGCTCAGTCCTCAGACCTCTTTCTTCTACTCTCACTTCCTACCTGATCTTCCCATCTCCTAGCTTTATTTTTATTTATTTATTTTTTAGATAGAGAGTGAGAGAGCACAGGGGAGGGGCAGAGGGAGACGGAGAGAGAGAATCTTAAGCAGGCTCCACTCCCGGCATGGAGCCCCATGCAGGGCTTGATCTCATGACCTTGATATCAAGACTGAGCCAAAATCAAGAGTTGGATGCTTAACTGACTGAGCCACCTAGGCACCCTCTCTAAATGACCATTTCTGTGTTGAGGACTCCCAAATATCTCCAGATGAGAATAATCTCTGAACTTCAGCCTTCATACCCACTTGGGTATCTAAAAGGAATTCAAACTCCACGTGTATAAAATTGAACTCTTTATTTTCTACAAAGACCATTCTCGAGTTCTTCCACCATCCCAGTAAATAATAATTCCTTCCTTCCAATTGCTCACAGCCAAAACTTCTGGATTCTCCTTGACTCTACACTTTCTCTCATAACCTTATCCAGACCATCAGCCCATGTTTTCACCTTCTTCAAAATTTATCCCAAACCCACCTTTACTGCTATCCTCTGGTTCAGGCCACAATTACCTCTGCATGATCCTTCCCAACAGCCTCACAACTAGTCTTTCTACTCACATTCTTGGCCACACGCCCCAGTCTATTCTCAACATGGTGGGTGGAAGGAATCCTTTGAGGACATAAGCCAGTTCATGTCCTTCCTCTGCTCAAGCCCATCCAATGGCTTCCCTTCTCACACTAAGTGAAAACTGGAGTCATTACAACATCCTTGCATAGTCTCCTGCCACCCCCACCACTTCTCTGACCTCAGGCTTATTGCTTTCCCATTGCCCTTATCTGCCTGGTTATTACCCATTGCACTTAGTGTCATCAGATATACTCTCTATCTGTTATCTGTATCGATTGATACCATTGTTTATTATTTATATACAATCTTCATGGGGACAGGAACTTTGGTTGGTCACTGCTATGTCTCCATTGTTCTAGAAAGTGTCAAGATGTTGACAAAATTAAAAAAATGTTTAATGAGTGAATTAAATCTCCCTCACTTTTAATTTTAACTTCTCGGTGGTGGCAGCAAAGAGGGAGAGCCTGAGTTCATCCAGCAACCTGAAATTTAGAGTCAGATTTTCCACTTCCCCAGCCCGGCCACTCAGCCTCCCCGTGAATTCTGCTGAATGGAAGGAACAAAGAAGAGAAGACAAAAGGGGGCAACCTTTACAAATAGCAACATTTTTTTTTTTTTTAGGGAGAATATTGATTAATTATTTTTTTTAAATTTTATTATGCTATGAGTCACCATACAGTACATCATTAGTTTTTGATGTAGTGTTCCATGATTCATTGTTTGTGCATAACACCCAGTGCTCCATGCAATACGTGCCCTCCTTAATACCCATCACCGGGCTAACCCATCCCCCCACTCCCCTCCCCTCTAAAACATTCTAACTTGAAAACGAAAGTAGCTTCCAAAGCACTTCTTGAATTTGAGCCCTATCCTCCCTCCTGGCTTAGGGGCCCACCACCCCTCAGCTGATTCACCACAACAGTCCCCCGACTGGGAGATCAGCCCCAGTCTTCTGTTCTTCCCACCTGCCCTCCATAAGGCTGTCCAAAGGCCATTTAAAATGGAAATCTGTGTCACCCATGCAGCTGACACTCTCCATAAACCAGACTGGGATCCTCAGGTACAAAGTAAGTGCTGGTCACTTCAATGGGTACAGGATTGGAAGGCCACAGACTTCTTAGTCTAGTTTTCAAGTTACAAGGGTTTTCTCCTCTCTTCTTTACTTCTTCCACCTACCTTCACAAGTTATCAAGATCTTTCTCTGTGCTCAATGATATTCTCAGCTTTGAGGTAGATTTTTAAAAATAACCTTTGACTTATAGCTATGGGCTTCATTTGTAATCATACCTAGATGTTTGCAAAAGTACTATATTGCCCCACACAGAAACAACATCAACAACAAAAAGGTGGGGTGGAGGGGAGAATGGATGCTTTCCGTACATCTACCATGTGCCAGGAACCCGCTTCAAGGTAGTAGTATTGTCCAAATTTTCTACTTGAGGAAGCTAAGGCTCAGGGATTAAGTTTCTTGTCCAAAGCCTCAGGACTCACTCCAGATTTCCTGCTGTTCTCACTATGAGGAATACTATAAAGCTAATAAAAATATATATGAGAATATATATTTAGTAGAAAAGACACAACACAAAACAGTATCTGCACAGATAATGCTGCTATATAAAATGGTTATAGGTACATAGTCAAGGAAGGAATTTAAATGGGAAGAGTTGATCTTGATTTTATTGGACCACGTGTCCTCCAAATTGTCCCAATGCTTAATAATGATACAGTAGTTAGCTTAACATATTGAGAAAACAAGCTTGAGGAAAGGTGCTCACTTGTGTGGTACACTGCTTAGAGTCAGCAGAAGGGAGAGAATTTCTTAAGCAGTAGTTGGAGAAGGCTTTCTGGAGGAGAAGAGGGTGGAAAAGGTAAGGGAGAGATTTAAAGCCAGACAGAAAGAAGATGAACAAAAAAGATGCCCCCCTGGCAGTCTGGCTTGGTTGAAGGCCTTTCTATCCAGCAAGGACAGTTTCCACCTCCTAGATACTGACAGGAAAAATGCTGGCCAAGTAAAGTTTCAAGTTTCTCTGGGGCATTACCCAACAAGCAGGATGCTGGGACTGATCCTGGAATTGCTGAGTGAAAAATTCACTGGGCTAGAAATCAGAAGGCCAGGGTCCTTGGTCCTGATTTAGCTGCCAACAAACTTTATTTCCATCTAACCTTGGATAGGTCACTTAGCCTCTTTGGTCCTCAGTCACTCCATTTGTAGAGTATAGAAGTCGAATTATATGGCATGTTCTTTCCAATTCTAACCTTTTATGGTCACTCTAGTTTAAGCTCTCATTGTGTTCCACCAAGACAGTTGTGGTCTCCTCCTAAATGGTGTCTCTACCTCTGTTCTTCAGCTTGAAGATGGATCTTTCAAGCTGCACAGAATGAGCTACCTAATAGGTAGACCAGATCATCTCTCGCTTACAACTGCAGTGACTCTCTGCTGCATAAAGTTCACTGGCAACAGTCCTAGCATGTTAACAGGGATCATAAGGCCCCAGATGACTTGCCCCATCCGCCTCTTCAGCTCCTGCCACTGCCTCTCTTGGAACTCCAGACCCTAGTGATAAAGAAAAGCTCGTAGTTTCTGACGATACCATGCTGTTACAGACATTCATGCCCTAGCTATTTCCTTTCAAGAAACCCATTTTCACCTTTATTCACCTGGCTTACTGTTCTAGCTCAGTCTTACCATCTTTAACGTTCTTTCCAGAAACCCCCCAGATGAGTCCCTGAGCAGATATACTTTCTCTAGCATCCTATACCTACTTCATTCTACTGTGATTAATGTCAATATGTTGGTTCCTCTACCAGGCAGAATGTTCCTGAAGCACAGCAGCCTTTCTTATTTTTCTCTGTAGTCTTAACACATCCCTGATCTCATTTCCAGGACATTCAACATGGTTTGCAGCAGGCATCCAGTAAGTGTTTCTGAAACTGCACTCTATGCTTCTCAGCTATAGTTACAAAGACTTCCTAGAGACTCCAACACCATCAGCCTTCGGCAAGCCCATGTTTGAATACGATCCCAAAGGTGGACCTATTTCTTTAGTGCACTTGGCTAGCTCCCCAAGAACCCCGCAGCCCCAAAAATGAGTCGGCAGGGCAGAGGTAGGCTCACCATTCCCTATCTCCCTCCTTCCCCCCAGTTCCTCTAACCAAAACCACAAAGGCCTTGCAGTCCTGGGGTCCAGGTTGCTGTTCCATAGGGCTCGCAGTACAGAATTGTATTGGACTCCATGAGGGTATTATTTTAAGCATTACTAAACACCCCTAACCTATCAACTCCTGGCTTTGTAGTCATTTCCAGTTGGAATGTCTTTAGGTTGAAAAAAGACAGGTTTGTGAAAAGACATAAACATCTCTGGTGAGAGGTGACATATGTTTTCTCCTAGTGAAAGCAAGGCACTCCTGTAGATTCTGCAATTTTTTGGACACTGCATAAAATACATCTCTTAGGCAATTAATCTCCTGGCAGGCTTTGAGTGAAGCAATTACTCCATGTTTTTCTTTGTCATTGTTCGAAAGTTTAACAGTGCATCTATCTGCTTTATTTGCGTCTGGAAAGCCAAAGACCGCCTCGAAACCTCTGCAGCAAACATATGTAAAAACACTTAGTGTTCACAAGTTTGATTTAAATATTGACA
The DNA here is from genome assembly GCF_011800145.1 of Mirounga leonina. Classification (NCBI taxonomy): domain Eukaryota; kingdom Metazoa; phylum Chordata; class Mammalia; order Carnivora; family Phocidae; genus Mirounga; species Mirounga leonina. The sequence continues at coordinate 42,441,999 of NW_023270447.1, forward strand.
AATTTTTTCATTAGAACGTTAAACCCTTAGCTTTATTCATCTTAAATGCTTTCCAGGAGAGTGACTTCCCCCATTAGGGTGACTCCCAGTAACTCAATACAAACCCCACAAGCATGAGCAGCACGGAACCTAGTAGTCTATTGTGCTCACATTCTGCGGTGAGGCAGCTGTAACTGGTTAGGAACCAGCGCTGGAAATAGTATTTGGAGCTTTCTTGGCAGATTTCTTACATCGTTATTCAATATGAACTGCAAATCATATGCTCGTAGTTATGAAAATGTCAGGAAACTCCTAGTGTTCATGCTTTGTTTGACAAAGCTATTTTAGAGTAGTGTTGGAAGGCAGAGGCATCCAACATTTGGGATGTAGAAGAAAAGAACATGCTCCCATGCCCAGCAGTTCTTGAGAAGTTGATCAATTCAGTCCTATATGACAAGAGCTCGGCTCTGAACTGATGGACGTACATTTCACACAGTCTTGATTAGTCTAGGATGTGTGTCAGGGCTACTAGAGGTCTGGAAGGAAATGTAAGAAACTTGTTCACTTCTTGCTCAGTTTGGATCAACTGGGCTTCAGGGTCAGGGTCAGCAAACTGTTTGACTCTTACTCCTAGTGGCTGAGCGATGCCCCCAGGGACAGAAGCAGGACTCAGGCAGAGCCAGAGAGAAGGGTGAGAACAGAAAGGGAGGAGAAAGGAAAGGGCTTGGTGGAGAGAAGGAAAGGGGGAGGAAAGGGAAGCAGGGGGAACAAGAAGGAAGTGGTAGAGAAAAGCAAAATAGGCTATTACTTTCACATCTAACAATAATGAAGTAGATTTGTATGACGTTTCCACATAATTATAATTTAAATTTAGATTCTTATCATACTCTTGTAGAATATGTAATTCTTAACCTACCCTTTAAAGACAATGATTGTTGTGGAAATTTTGAAAAAGAGAAGCACAAAGAAGACAATTAAAATTACCTTATATCCAGAACCCCCAGATAATTGCTGTTAATCTTAGCGTATATCTTTAAGCATACGTATAGCTACACAAATAAATTCTTTTATTACAAAGTAGAATTATACTAATAATTTCTTCTCTTTGGTGTCATATATATTTTCTACATCGTTTAATATTCTCCTATTAAATCCTAAATGATTTTTAGTGGCTGCAATTAAACATTTAGATTTTGTCCAACTTTTCACTATTTATAAAAATGTTGAAGAGACTGGGTGGCTCGGTCAGTTAAGTGTCTGGCTCTTGATTTTGGCTCAGGTCATGATCTCAGAGTCATGAGATCGAGGCCTGCATCCGGCTCCACACTTGACGTGGAGCCTGCTTAAGATTCTCTCTCTCATTCTCTCTCTCTGCCCTTACCCCCCTTCTCAAAAAAAATGTTGAGATGAATATCTCTGTGTATAATTCTTTGTATGCATCTACGATTATTTCTCTAGGCTAAAAACAATGAGTGGAATTATTTTCTAGGCCAAAGGTATGCACATCTTCAAGGTTTTTTACATATATTTTTAAATAGTCTCCTAAGAAAATTGTTATAATTTATATTTCTACCATCAGTATAGGACAGTGTCTATTTCCCTACACTCACTTTCACTGCTAACAAGTACCTGCTAAGGTAACTACTAGGTATTACCACTTTTTGAGACTGTATTTCATTTTTATCCTTAGTGAAGTTAAACATCTTGCTCATATATTCATGTTTGTAAAACGTTTTTATTAGTTATCATGTAAACTGCCTGCACATTTTGTACATTTTCTCTGTTCACTCTACTATTGGTATTATTATTCTTATTAGGTGAAGAAACAGATTTTCAGAGACTGGCCAACTTGTCCAAGATCACAGAGTTAGTTAAGTGACAAATTTGGGTTTTCTTTTTTTTTTTAAGATTTTATTTATTTATTTTGACAGAGAGAGACATAGCAACAGAGGGAACACAAGCAGAGGGAGTGGGAGAGGGAGAAGCAGGCTTCCTGCGGAGCAGGGAGCCCAATGCAGGGCTCGATCCCAGGACCCTGGGATCATGACCTGAGCCGAAGGCAGATGCTTAACGACTGAGCCACCCAGGTGCCCCAAATTTGGGTTTTCTAAGTCGGCTTCATATCATGCCAAGCACAGTGCTCTTTTATAAATGACAAGGATCATCATAATCTCCTAAGTCTAGCATGGCAAAACGAAATCCACTGAATACCAAAATAAATAAAATCAAGGAAATTCACAACAGTACAACAGGGTGCGATGCCCTGTCATAAGGAGTCTCAGATATCTTCTTGTTCCTTGATTACAGTCACCAAGCTCTGGGCTTAGAATATTTGCAAAGAATAGCAGTAGCCTAATAACCACATTTATAATGTGTTTTATTTGAATGATCTCTAGTTTCCTTTCCAAATTGGCAGAAATAAAGTAAATCTGCAGAGAGATGATGTGAGGAGAGATGTTGAGGAAGGTGAGGTTTCCTAGGGTATATAAGGATGGCATATTCTACTGGTCAGAGAGGGTAGGTAGCTTCCAAAAAGGCTGACTGAGGCTCGGGGCATTCAAGAGTTGGAATGTATTCTGAAATGAGGGAGGAGCCATCCTGCCTTCCTCTATATTGGTCAAGCTTCAGCTAGAGCATCAGGCTCCACTCTGTGCCCCACAGCTACACATACACCACCATTCACGGAAAGCAGAGACCAGGTCGGTGAAGAGAACTAAACTCAACCACAAGAGGAATGGTTGAAGGAGCTCGAGAGATGACTATGGGGGAAGACTTGAGGGAACAGGAGAACATTCTTCAAATGCTGAAGGACACGCTGTGTGCTCTACTAGACAGGTATGCCCTTTAAGTTCCCCCTTCACCACCTATCTCCAGTATCCTGACATATGGCAATCAGTCAGAAAACATATTTACTGATAGCCTACTAGGTGCCAGACACCATACCCACGGGGAAAAGACAGAGCCCCTGTCTTAAAGGAGTACATATTCTCAAGGTATCTAGTACATGGCTACTGAGGATGGAGAGAGATATGAGTGAGTGAAAGACTATACTTATCAAAATGGCGAACAGAGAGGAACACTTGGACTGAGATGGCAAATGAATAGTGTATCCTCAAGAAATGGCGGAAGAAGACTAGGAAATGCCAATGCCTAGAAGGCTGAAGTCAGGTCTGAGGAGAAAATGCCAATTAGTTCCTTCTCCTCCATTCTCACATTACTAAATCACATCTCCAACTAAGCTCTACCTGGTTAAACTGCATTGACTGTCCCCAATTGCTTTTTTTTTTTTAATTCTTTATTTAAATTCAATTTAGTTAACATATGCAGTATTTTTTTTTTTGCGTAATAAACTTTTTTTATTATTATGTTATGTTAATCACCATACATTACATCATTAGTTTTTGATGTAGTGTTCCATGATTCATTGTTTGCGTATAACACCCAGGGCTCCATTCAATACGTGCCCTCTTTAATACCCATCACCAGGCTAACCCATCCTCCCACCCCTCTCCCCTCTAGAACCCTCAGTTTGTTTTTCAGAGTCCAGAGTCTCTCATGGTTCGTCTCCCCCTCCAATTTCCCCTCCCTTCATTCTTCCCTTCCTGTTATCTTCTTCTTCTTCTTTTTTTAAACATATAATGTATTATTTGTTTCAGAGGTACAGGTCTGTGATTCAACAGTCTTACATAATTCACAGCACTTTTATGATACAGTGCAAGTTCCTTAACCTGATGCATAAGGCAGCTCACAGACTGGAGCCTGTCTATCCTTCCAGTCTTAGCCTCTGCTAGTCAGATGAAAAGAAAAGAATCGAATAGAAAACTCCTGTCTGGAGTCTAAGTGCAGGTGAGAGTGGCCGAGGGAGGCACCTTCAGTGAAGTTTACTGGTCTCCTGATTCAACGGGGATTAACTGCCCGATCTGTACCAGTTGTAACAGCTAGTACAGGTTCCGGTGCCCAAGGAGCTCAGGGTTTAAAGAGGAAGTATGGGCTGATCATGGAGAAATGTCACAAGGGCTACTCGCTGGTAGCAGGAAGAGATAGAGCAGCAGTTCTAGCCATTCATGCTGTAGTACTGGGTGTTTACTATGTGCCGGCCACAATTCTAAGAGCCAGCACTCAGTGGTGTACCCAGGGTGGGGCAGGGGAGCAGGGTAGATAATCCCACTGCTTGCCCTTGGTATGCTACTGCAGGTGCTACAGCAGTGAACAAAATATCCCCAAACTCCTGCCCCCATGGAACTTATATTCTTGGGGGGGGGGGGGGGGTGGCAGGGGCTCTTCTCTTCCAACTTTAATAGAACTGTGCATATTAACTGGTCAGAACCAAAGCTACATGTGGCCACGTCCTAGCCAAGGATATGTGAGCGTAAGTGAAATGTACCACCTCTGAGTCAGGTCCTTGCAGAAAGGAAGTGAGAGAGGAAGGAAAAAAGGAAGGAAGAAAGAAAGGGTGGGATGGGAGGGAGAGAGAGAGAGGATAGGGATAGAGAGAGAGGGGGAGAGAGGGAGAGCAAAGGAAGGAGGGAAGGAAGGGAGGGGAGGGAGGGAGGAAGGGAGGGAGAGAGGAAGGAAGGAAGGAGAGTGGAAGGGAGGGAGGGTTGAAGAGAGGAAGAACAGAGGACTGTGCTCTTAGAAAAGAAAGGGTATGCTCCCAATGGGAATGTGGTCGTGAAGATGCTGAAGAAGCCATCAAGGACAAGATAAATGCCATGGGTTGAGTCTGGCAGAAGAATAATACAGACTGAGCCTGGGTCTCAGGATGGGCATGGGGAACAGAGCTACCCTTCTAGCTCTGGGCAGCATCCTCTGGACTGGGGAGAAAGCAATTTCTATGTTGTTTAAGCCACTTCTATATCTATCTATCTATCTATCTATCTATCTATCTATCTATCTATCTAT